>NC_053444.1:31621587-31809339 GCF_007990345.1 Gossypium hirsutum
CTTGGGTAGTGTCACCAACTCCCAGGTCTTATTTTTATGAAGAGACTGCATTCCTTCATTCATTTCTTGCTTCCACTTTACACCATCAGGGTTACTTATTACTTCTGTGTAAGTAGAAGGAACATCATCAGCTGTAATTGGAAGTGCATAGGCCACTATATCATCAAAGCGAGCAGGCTTACGAATCTCTCTTCTTGGCCTTCTATATGCAATTGAATCTTGTTGCTGTAGAGATTCTTGGGTAGGAACCTCTTCATCATTTGTCCCTTCAATATTAGCTGGATCATCGTTAACCTTTTCAAGCTCCACCTGCTGCAAAGTACTACTGGTTTTGTCATCCTTTTGTGAATCCTTGTACTTCAACATGGTTGATTCATCAAAAGTCACATCTCTACTGAAAACAATCTTCCTTGTATCAGGACACCAGAGACGATATCCTTTTACTCCATCAGTTATACCCAAGAATAATGCTTTCTTTGCTCTTGGGTCTAACTTAGATTCTTTTACATGATAATATGCAGTGGAACCAAATACATGCAAAGAATCATAATCAGTAGCAGATTTACCAGTCCACATCTCCATAGGAGTTTTTCCATTTATTGCAGCTGATGGCAAACGGTTAATTAGATGGCACGCATATGTAACTGCCTCAGCCCAAAATTCTTTGCCCAATCCAGCATTGGACAACATACATCGAACTTTCTCCAGTATAGTTCAATTCATTCGTTCTACCACCCCATTTTGCTGTGGTGTATCCCGAACAGTGAAGTGTCGCACAATGCCCTCATCTTGGCATACTTGTAGAAATGGATCGTTTTTGTACTCAGTACCATTATCTGATCGAAGTCGTTTGACCTTTCGACCAGTCTGAGTCTCCACCATCTTCTTCCATTTCAGAAATGCATCCAAAACTTCACTTTTTCTTTTCATTAGATACACCCATACTTTTCTTGAATAATCATCAACAAAAGTAACAAAATAGTGCATACCTCCCAAAGAAGCTACTTTGGTAGGTCCCCACACATCACTGTGAACGTAGTCCAGAATTCCTTTCGTATTGTGAATTGCTGGACCAAATTTTACCCTCTTCTACTTGCCCAAAACACAATGTTCACAGAATTCCATTTTGCAAGAATTTGCACCTTTCAATAAGCCTTGCTTCACCAATGTCTGCAAAGCTTTTTCACCAGCATGTCCCAATCGCATATGCCATAATCTGGTAGCCTCTGAATCTACATCTTTTGTAGAAACTGTTGATGTTGATCCAATAACTGTACTTCCATTTAAAAAATACAAGTTATTTCTTCTTGTGCCTTTCATCACCGTCAGTTGCCCAGCTACTACTTTTAGTAATCCATCTCTCAAAGTGATTGTGAGCCCTTTAGATTCTAGGGCACCTAATGAGATGAGATTTTTCTTCAGGCTAGGTACGTAGCGAACATCTATCAAGACTTGGATTGAGCCGTCGTGATTCTTCAATTAGACTGTACCCACTCCCATTGTCTTACAAGCACTATCATTTCCCATAAGAACAATTCCACCTTCTAGCTCTTTAAGACTAGAAAACCAGTCCTTATTAGGACACATATGGTAAGTACATCCTGAATCCAAAATCCACTCATCCGTTTGACATGCCATTGCCATGCCAACCAAGCTAAAGTCTGACTCCTCATCATGCTCCGCTACACATGCATTAGAAATAGCCTTGCCCTTTTGTAGCTTAGGACAATTCTTTTTCCAATGCCCTTTTTCACGGCAAAAGGCACATTCATCTTTGGCGGGTCTCCCTTTGGACTTTTCCCTTCTACCAGATTTGCTGCTGTGTGAACGACCTCTTACTGTTAAGACTTCTGCGGTTGTATCTCTGTGATCTCTTTATCTTTCTTTCGAGTCTCAGATCTATACAACGCACTACAGACTGCATCAAATGTGATCGTGTCCTTCCTATGAAGCAATGTGGTGGTAAGATGATCATATTCATCAGGAAGGGAATTCAACAACAATAATGCCTTGTCTTCATCTTCAAATTTCTCATCCAAATTTAGCAAGTCTGCTAAAATTTTATTGAATGAGTTCACATGGTCATTCATCGACATACCGGGTGCATACGTGAATCGATAAAGTTTCTTTTTCATATAAAGCCTATTTTCAAGACTTTTTGTTAGAAACTTTTCTTCCAGTGTATCCCACAACTTCTTCGCTGATGTCTCCCTCATGACAGAGTACTTCTGCTCTTTGGCCAAACATAGGCGAATTGTTCCACATGCCTGTCTATTGATCTTGGCCCACTCCTTGTCATCCATCTTGTCAGGTTTTTCTTCAAGGGCTATATCCAGCTCTTGCTGACATAAGACATCCAGGATCTCACATTGCCCCATACCAAAATTATTGGTACCATCAAATTTCTCTACTTCAAATTTCGCATTGGTCACAGTAGTCTTTGACGATGACTTTTCCATTTTTTCTCCTCAATCCCAACTACAGTACGTGAACAGTGCCGTGAACGATCGTATTCCCCAAGTACGAATCTAGCTCTGATACCAATTGTTGTGCGGAAGCGTGTAAAAGAGTAAAATTATTGTACTAAAAAATCATACTAAGTTTAATTCCCAGGAAAGAGAGGTGGATCGCAAGGATCGCTTAAGTACCAGGTCTTTCCTAGCCAGAATATCCCTCAATCGTAATTTAATAGCACAATAAATCACTACAATCACACACACAATTCATGCAGAATAATACAATAAAGAACACAAGAATTTAACGAGGTTCAGCAAATTTTGCCTACGTCCTCGGGCACTACCAAATATATTTCACTCCAAAATACAAGTGAGAATTTACAAAGAGAGAGAGAGAAAACAATGCCTTAAGTAGAGAATGGCAAGTTTGAGATACAGAATGAGAGATGGTTATGCCTATTTATAGTTGAGGTTCAGGGATCAACTTGCAAAGTCACTTTACAATTAGGGACCATATATTGCAAATATCTCAGATTTTATTATGCCAATATCTCGATACCCATATCTTTGACTTTCCAATATTTGATACCCATATCTTTGACTTTCCAATATTTGATACCCATATCTTTGACTTTCCATTATTTGATACCCATATCTTTGATTTTCCATAAATATGGATAATTCCCAATAGCAACATACGGAGCCCGTTAGGACATTGAACGTGGGTTCATAATGTGTAGGAGCATAGCTCGACTATAACAACATATGGAGTTCACAGATCGATAAACCAGGAGCCTCGTCAGGGTATAAAGAAGAAGTCGCAGTGTGACTCGCGTGATGAGTCATTAGACAAAATAGACTCGGCACGTTGGGAACACATGATAATAAGGGGATTCCTTAAAAAGGAATGATGAGTGAAGCCTAATAAGTTTCTTAACCTAGCTATGCATGAATGGAGGAAGAGATTCTTTAGAACAAAATGATAAACATGATGTCTACCAAAAAAAGTCTGCCAGAGATGTCTCGGAACCCGTAGTGGTTAAGTTGATATAAGATAAATTATAAGCAGATAAAATCTTAATTGGGTAAACAACTAAAAGGTAGCTAAAAAATGAGTAGACCGACCACGATATTCATGGGAGGAAATTTCAACTCACGGCTGAATGATCAATAAAGTCTGCTAGGAAATAGAAAGTAATGGAATTTCGCAGGGCCATGAGGCACTAGAAAAATCTTGTAGGACTACCTAAGTTGGAAGCTGTCAAGGGATACCTTTGCAGGAGAAAGTGTAACACCCCGTACCCGAGACCGTTGCCGGAGTCGGACATGAGGGGTTCACAGACTAAATTCGCTTACTATCGCAGTCCATTTTAAAAATTTCCAGGCAGTTGGCTAACTGCGTCACTGTCACCTTAAAAATCATATCTTGAGTTTCACAACTCGAAAATCAGTTTCGTGATTTTTACCTGAAACTAGACTCATATTCCCATCTACATATTTTTTTCTAGAATTTTTGGTTGGGCCAATTAGTACAGTTTATTAGTCAAAGTCTCCCATGTTACAGGGATCGACTACACTGACCTTTGCGCATTACGACTTGGATATCTCCCTGCACAGAGCTTCAATACTGATACCGTTTATTTCTATAGAAACTAGACTCAGAGAAGAATCTATACATATATGGCATGACTCCTAATTATCGCTGGTTAATTTATAATGAATTTCCAAAGTCGGAACAGGGAATCCAGAAACCATTCTGACCCTGTCTCACGAGAACCTGAATATATCTTAACATACTGTCCATATGATCGTTTCGTTACTTTCGTATGAAAGTAGATTCATCAAGGTTCGTTTACATAATTTATTCACTATTTAATTTCATTCCTACTATTTTTAGTTATTTTCCAAATCTACACCACTGCAGCTGTCAGCATCTGCCTTTAAGGTAGACTTTACCTATTTCATAGTTTCCATGATTCAACTAGCCCTTGTAGCATAAATAGCACAAATTATGATAGTGATTAACCATTCCCATGGCCAATCCTTGTTAAGCATATCCACACCTCTCAATAACCATATCCATACCAAATGATTACAACATTATGCTCAAACATATATAAGCCATTTTCGCATGGCTATCCAAAATTATACAAATCCAAAGGGTCCATGACCCACAACAAAAAGGGTAGTCCTATACATGCCATTTTCAGAGTTCAACCAAAAGTGTACCAAAAGGGCTTTGATAGTGTGGGAGACTTCGACTTCCAAAAATCCCGAGTCCGATAGCTGACGAGCCAAAATCTATAAAACAGAGAAACAAAGAAACGGAGTAAGCAATTTATGCTTAGTAAGTTTTGAGCAAGGGATTCCAGCACAACAAAAGTATAGCATTCATATAGCTAAACGGATAATTTCATATGCACAAATTTTCAATATCATACTTACTTCACATTACCAACCCTTATGTTCATACACAAAAGATCAACTTAGCCAAAGGCCGGTAGCTCATTTATCAACAGAGCGAATACTTATTTGTAAGGGCTCAACTAATTCAAAGCACATACGAAACATACCTCAATGTTGGGATGTTACAAGCGTATTAACTGAAATTTTTACAGCAAGATCATTCATTCCCAAATCACGTACCTTCGGAATTTAACCGGATATAGCTACTCGTTCAAATGCCTTCGGGACATAGCCCGGTCATAGTAACTCGCACAAATGCCTTCGGGACTTAACCCGGATTTAGTAACTCGCACCAATGCCTTCGGGCTTAGCCCGGAATTAGTATCTCGCACAAATGCCTTCAGATCTTAGTCCGGATATGGTCACTTAGCACAAAGCCTTCGGGACTTAGCCCGGACATCATTCGAATAACCATGCACATTTAGCAATCAATCATGACACATTCGTATTTCATTTTCATTAGCAAAACTCAAACACAAGACACTTATCACTCTTGCAATTTCGGCTCAATGGCCACACACAAAGAGCATGATTTTGATTTGCTTAAAACATGATCTAATCAAATCATAATTTAAGCTCTATTACTCAAGAACTTACCTCGGATGTTGTCGAACGATTCCGATGGCTATTCGACCACTTTTTCCTTCCCTTTTTCGGATTTAGTTCCCCTTTGCTCTTGAGCTTAATTTAACAAATAAATTGATTTAATCATTTGAGCATCGAAAAGAGGAACTCAAGATACTTAGCCCATATATATATACATTAGACATTAAAGTCACATACATATGAAATCATGAATCAACTCAACATATTAACCCACACTTCCTTTTAGCCGATTGCCTAAGCCAAGATAAAAGCATCAATATGCTTGCCTCTAACCGAATACATGCAACACCAATCTTCTTCCTATGGCCGAATATGCATGTCTATGTTGAGGCCGATTATATGCTTAATACTTCCTACAAGTATGGTTACTTGTATTGATTATATATCATCTTGTTTCAAGTTCAAAACTCGGCTAATACGCATATATACACTAGTAATCAAATACTAACATTTTGCACTTCACCTTACTACCATTTCACATCTATTTTCTACCATGGCCGAATGCATCAAGACACCATACCATTCAATTTTGGTCATGGGTTACACAAAGAACTTAATGTCTAACTCAAAAATGCCAAAAAGAAAATCCAAGAGTCATCAATCACCATCACATGTATCATTACAAAGCTTTACACTTAGCATGCAAATGACATCAACACAAATCCACCTTAGCCGAAACTTAACTCATCTTCATGCCTCATCACCACAACATCAAACATCAACCAAGAAGACAACACCCATGGCCGAATATCATCTCCATCTCATAGCAAAGATTTAAACCATGGGCTAGGTAGAACTCAAACTAACAACTAAAAACATGCATGAATCTCAAGGACAACATCAAACATACCTTAGTCTAGCAAACCACCATAGCCGATTTTCTCAAGCTCTTCCTCTTCCTTTCTTTCCTCTATTCGGCCAAAGATGTTCAAGAATGAACACTTTTTTTTCTTTTTTTTGTTTTCTTTCTTCAATTCACGGCAATGGGGGGGGAACATGGATGAGACAATTTTTTTCATCATCATTTACCTTTCCATTATTATTTTATTACCCATACTCCTTATTTTATTTTATTGTTTCCTCCCATGATGCACCAACACAACATGTCTATGACATGTTTTGCCCATCACCCTTTGTCCATCCTAATGTCATGGCCGGCCACTACTAGATGGGGGGAAAAATTGACATGCAAGTCCCCCCTTTTTCAACATGCACTAATAGGTCCTTATGTTTTGATCTATCACATTTCAAAAATGTCACACATAAGTCCTATTGACTAAATTCACATGCAATTTACTAAATCGAAGCTTAAAATTTTCACACATTTATTTTAGACAATAAATATCATATTCAAATAATTTGGTGACTCGGTTTAGCGGTCCCGAAACCGCTTTCCGACTAGGGTCACTTTAGGGCTGTCACAGAAAGCACGAGTGAACTACTTGTCTATTGAAGTATTAAAAAGAAATGGAATCAAAGAATAAGTTCTATAGGGTAACAGTGGGGGCATGAGTCTATTTCTTGTAAAGGTGATATGCAAGTCGTACAAGTATACACATCGAACAAGTAATAAAGTGTTGAGTGAAGTCGTTTCCACAACGATTGGATATGTATAATTTTTCAGGTTATTATAGTTAAGTTTGATTAATGATAAGGAAAAATAATAATAAGAACGTAGTGCCAAAATGAGAGAATGATGATGTATGAAATGTACAAAACAAAACAAGTAAATGGAACAAGAATGCCTTGGCAAAATCACTACGAAAAAGGGTTGAGGAACTACGATGTTGATTAGAGCAACTACGATTACTAAAGAATCTATATTCACTAACTATTAATGACACAACAAAGTTGTGAATATTCTATTACTTGATGGGTTTTTACAGTAGTTTGCTTCTCTCAAGAGCAAGACCTTAGGTTGCCTCCCCTAAGGCACTATATGTCTATAGGCTTTGAGTTCGACTACCACTAATATTTTCTACCATCTTTCATATGAGGCAAGGCTCTATGTCTAGAGATTTCTACGAATAGTTCATTAATCATTCACTCATATTATCTAACTTCGATCCAGTTAACCTAAACCTATTGGAATTAAGTAATCTCTATAAACCTACCGCACATTCGTCAATGTACAGCCTGCATGTAACATGAAATAATATTGAATAAAATAGTAGAACAAACCAAACTTAAAATTTAACCATTAATAGAAATAAAGGTTTCATCAAAGTAATCTAGAGCCTAAGAGATTTAGCTCATGGTTGGGCAAATCAAATTTGAGTTTAATATGATAACCGACATCATCAACAACAAATAAGCTTTAAAAGAGGCACGATAAGAAACAAAGGAGGAAATCCAAGAAAAAAGCTTTTGCCTATCCAACTCTTAACACAGGCAATGCAATGTCTTGCAGCTATCAAAGATGATTGCAGTTGTTTTTTCCTTCTTCTGCCGTCCTTGTTCTTGGTCCTTACCCAATACCCTCTGTTTTTTCCAAGGCTATTCACCTTCATTAGGGTTCCTTTCTTGGCTTTTATATATTTTTCCTTCTAATTTTCATAAGTACATCCTCAATAATACCCCTAGGATATTT
The DNA here is from genome assembly GCF_007990345.1 of Gossypium hirsutum. Lineage (NCBI taxonomy): Eukaryota > Viridiplantae > Streptophyta > Magnoliopsida > Malvales > Malvaceae > Gossypium > Gossypium hirsutum. The sequence goes on from NC_053444.1 coordinate 31,629,706, forward strand.
AATGGTTCTATCCGCTAATTGAATACTCATCCTAGTGTTTTTGGGTTTCCCAAGACCAAGTTGTGTAAACATTTTGTAGGGCATGACATTAATACTGGCCCCTAAATCATCCAAAGCATTATTGATATTTAAACTACCAATGAGACAAGGAATAGTAAAAATCCCTAGGTATTTGAGTTTGTTAGGTAGTTTATTTTGTAAAATGGCGGAGCAAACTGTGTTGAGCTCCACAATTGATGAATCATCTAACCTCCTTTTGTATTCCAACAGCTCCTTGAAAAATTTGGCGTTATTTGGCATCTGCGAAAGAACTTCAACAAACGGTAAGTTAATATGTAATTTTTTAAGAGTTTGAGAAATTTACCAAATTGTTCGTTCGTGTGGTCTCTCTTCGTGGCATTAGGATATGGCACTCGAGGTTTGTAATCTTTAAAAATTGAATTTTGCTCTATCCTATCCTCCACAACCTCATCATTGTTCACCACAATTTCTTGCCTTGGTTCTTGTTCAAATTCAACTAACTATTTTTCGTCTCGAACAATAATTGCATGAAGCTGCTCCCTTGGGTTAGTTTCAGTATTGCTAGGTAAGCTACCTTGTGGTCATTTCGAAATTAGATTAGCAAGTGGTCCTATTTGATTCTCGAGCCCTTGAATCGATGCTTGTTAATTTTTTAGTGCTGCTTTAGTGTTTTGAAAATGCGTTTCTGACACCGAGATAAACTTTGTCAACATCCTCTCAAGGTTCTGCTTTTTCTCTTGCTAATAAGGTTGCTAGAAGCCTGGAGGGGGTTCTGCTCTTTGATTTCCTTGACCACCCAAAGAAAAATTGGGATGCTTTTAGAATTGTTATTACTATATGGGTTATTTTGAGGTCTAGAATTGTTACTCATATAATTGACTTGCTCATTCTCTGTGCTAGAACTGAAGGGTAAACATTCTAGATTATTGATTCCTCCTCGCATTGCAACACCAGATTTACCTACGTAGAAAGATATAAACCATCAATTTTCTTGTTTAATAATTCTACTTAGTTTGATAACATGGCAACCACATCAATATTAAAAACATTGACTGCTTTCATCGGTTCCGTCCTTATGACTTGCCACTAATAATTATTTAGTGTCATCTCCTTAATAAACTCATAAGCTACTTCGGGTGTTTTATTGTTCAAAGTTCCACCGGCTGCTGCATCGATTAACTGCCTAGTTAAGGGATTCAAACTATTTTAGAAGGTTTGAACTTGTAACCATAAAGGTAAATTAAATTAATTCAACAATTAATTTAATTCATGAGAGAGCTAAATACAATACCAAATGTATTTGGATTCTGTTCGCTTCAACTATAGGGTGTGACCTTGTAGGCTCTTGTAATGTTGGTAGTAATACTAGAACATTTCTAACATTATAAGTAATGAGTGGCATCTAGCAATGCATCATTGCTACCCAAGTTACAAGAAGTCATGATTCAACATAACCTCTTTGTGATCATCTTTTCAAGTATTATATAATTTTATCCTTAATATCTAGATTGGACACAAGTCATGCAATAGTCATACTTGTATAGTCTAATCTCATAGTTCTTGATTTTTCTAAATAGACTACAATAAACAAATAAGTGTGATATCTCATATCAACTTATTCGAGCAGGGCCATGCATTTTTAGTCACACTCTATCAAGAGGCCTAAGATATTACTCCTATTATGTAGGAGGGATAAATCCTATTTTGATCAACCATATCCCACTACATGGATTGTGGTATATCCTACATAAGCCCTTATAGTACAACATGTTATGGTATACGTTTGATTGTATCAAAATATATGACTCAAGAAGTTGAGACAATGATGAACTCAAGTTTGAGGATCATATTCAAAGTTATCACTATGAGTAATATTTTTTACTATTACATAATAATCCAAGAAACATACTCATGGCAGGTCAGTCCAGTATGTTGTACTCTAACACATACTCTTGTATTGATTTTGACATCCCTATGTCAATTACAACACTTTGTCATCAATCAACTACACATTAGTCTCAATGCTTTATAATTGTCCAATCCTACAGTAATATTATACTAAGGACCTTTTTAAGAATAATCATCTCATACTTAAGACTTTATTATTACCCAATTTATTTATACACACAGAAAAGAAATGGGAATAACAATAGCAATGCATGATATTAGCAAAGAAGGTAAAACGAGAATGTGATTACAATCCTCTCATGATTGGTCTTTGGGCATACTCTAACAATCTCCCAGTAGCACTAAGACCAATCAATCATATCTCTAATACCAAGTGACTTAGTGTGACGATCATGCTTCAGTTGTGTCAGAGACTTCGTTAGTGAATCAACAATGTTGTCATCTACATATTTCCACATCTCCGCGATCAATGATTTCTCAAATGAGATGAAAGTGCCTAAGTATATGTTTGGATCGCTGGTGAGATCTAGGTTCATTTGCCTGTGCAATAGCTCTGTTATTGTCACAACAAAGTTCTATAGCATCTAATATGCTAAGCACAACCCCTAGTTTAGATATGAACTTCTTGATCCAAACAACCTTTTTTGCAGCCTCACTAACTGCAGTGTACTCGGCCTCAGTTGTAGAATCAACTACTGCATCTTACTTTGAACTTTTCCAACTCATAGCACCACTATTAAGACAAAACACAAAACCCAATTGTGATAAAAAATCATCCTTGTCGGTTTGGAAGCTAGCATCAGTGTAACATTTTACACTTAGCTCTTCCTCGCCTTCATATATAAGGAATGTATCCTCAGTACTTCTCAAGTACTTAAGGATATTTTTAACTACGACCAATGACTTCCACAAGGATCAACTTGGTACTAACTCGTCATGCTTAAAGCATATGATACATCTAAGTGAGTACATAGCATGGCATACATGATAGATCCAATGGTTGAAGCATATGGAGTCTGACTCATACGTTTTCTCTCTTATGAATTTGAAGGACACATTTCCTTCAAGAGTGAAATACCATGTCTCATAGGTAGGAATCCTCCCTTAGATTCTCTCAAACTGAACATTTTTAGTAATTTATCTATGTATGTACTTTGACTTAGACCTAAGAGTCGTCTTGATCTATCTCTATAGATTTTGACTCCTAATAAATTCTAAACCAATTCTTAATAGATTGTAAGGTAGGTATGTCATGTACATATAGTACCAAGAATACAATAGTGCTCCCACTAATTTTCTTGTAAACACAAGGCTCATCTTCATTTTTGATAAAACCAAACTCTTTCATTGCATCATTAAAATGAAGATTCGGACTTCAGGAAGCTTGCTTCAATCCATAAATGGGTCTTTGTAGCTTGCATATCTTTCTAGCATCTTTCGAATCGACAAAACCTTTAGGTTGTGTCATGTACACATCCTTTTCTATTTTCCCATTAAGGAAAGTTGTTTTTTCATCCATCTGTCATATTTCATAATCATGAAATGCAGCTATTGCAAGTAAGATCTGGATGGATTTAAACACAGCAATTGTAAACCCCTAAACCCGACCTAGACATTATGGCAAAATTTTGGAAGCCATGTTAATTTCATTGAAAAACTTCTTCTTATTAAAAAAATTATGTTTAAATCATTTTTCTGAAAACCTAAAATTGATTTCTAAATAATTTAATATTATTGTAAAACATTTAGTAAAACATGTTTACTTCAGAAAATTTCACTAATTAAATCAATTATCATCTTAAAGAATTTAAATGGAAATTTTCAACATCAATTTTAAACGATACTTATAAATGGTATTGATGTAAATCATTTGCAGCACACTTTTAAAATACATAGAAAACTCTAAGTTTAAAATTTATTTAACATTAGATAAAACCATTTAATTTTTGAAAACAATAATTAAAACATTTATAGGTTCATTAGTTATGCAAGCAAAGCAGTTATTATATCAAAAGTATAAATAACCCAAAAATAGTCTAAAGTCCAAAGTAAAAAAAAAACACAAACCCAAATAGTAATGTATTTCATTAAATATTGTATCTGAGAGACTCCTCCATATGCTACATACAAGTCTTACGCACGTTTATTATCTAAAAAGTTTATGAAAACAAACGGGTGAGCTAATAACCTCAGTGTGAATTTTCTAAGAAATTAAATATCAATAAGCACATACATAATATACAAAATAACCAAGTTTCATGCATATAATTATGGAAATGGAATTTTAGTAAAAAAATATGCAATTTCTTTTAAAATGTCCTACTCATCACCGCTATACCACAAAAAGAGTACTCCAGAACTTATCCATCAAAAACACACCAACACATATGTGGACAAACCATCAAATTTGTAGACAAGCTGCCAGTAAATATAGTTGTGGAAAAAGTCACTGAATTCGCAGACAGGCTACCAAAACATGTAGTTGTGGATAAACCACCAATTAAGTTATCTCGGGTTGCCCGACAATGATGACACATCACCCTGGGTTTCCTAGCAATCATGGCTTATCACTATGAAATTAAATTGCCACATCTTCCTCCTTACCAATGTCCCAACTGCATGTAATGGATCATGGCAAACAATCTCATTTACAAAACAATAAGCATGTTAAACATGCTTTCATGTACATGTAAGTTTCAACATTCATGGTAATCCATATTTTCACAATTAACTTATAGCCATGATTTTTGCACAACATGATATTAAAATGAAATTATCAATTCATAACAATATTTATCATATCATATCATATCATTAAAAAAGAAGTGAGAATAACTTACATTATACCACATAGTCACTCACATGTAATAACAAAAAACATTATGTTTTCATTTGTAAAATTGATTGATAACTTATAATCAAATCCTTACGTATTTAGCTTGTATAAAATGCACACCTTAGATTGTCTAAACCATAAATCCTTAATTGATTTTGAACTCTTTAGATCCAATGAATAAAAACTTGTTTAGTACCTAACAAATTATATTGGAAATTAGAAATAGCTTATAACCCAAAGGAGAAATTGACTATAAACCAACTTACTATTCGTACTTGTAACAAACACTTACCCTTAATTTCCTTCAACCAAAACTCCAACTAGGATTCACAAAAACAATATTCTTCCCAAATTAAACCTTCAATCCAAATTAGTCACTTGATTAAAGAATATTAAACTTTACTCCAAAAGAAATATAAAAAAATAAAACTTACTTCACCTTGTTACTTACATACTTATTTCCAAATATCATAAAGAACTGCTATGATTGTTGTTGATCTATTTAATTTTGAAAATTTAATCATTAGATGAAAAATAAGAATTAGACAAAAGAAATTGTTATGAAAAAGAAAAATAAGATGAATAGAAAAAGATAGAGAAATGTGATATCGAAGATATAATGGTTATCAGCAGTGTCAAAATGATAAACGATGAAGTACCAGTCCAAAAAGAGGAGAAGAAATAGAAATATAGAGATTAAAATAGTGGGAAAAATATTTGGATTATGAGTAACAAAAATAATGTTATTTGGAAAAAATTAGAAAAAGAAAAAGAGAATGGATGATTTATAAAATGAAGAAAAGATAGAAGAAGAAACGCTTATGGAAGAAAACAGTGTTTCAATGGTGGTTTAAAGGTGGTGACACGGTGGTGCTAGGGTGGTGATATGGTGGTGATTCCATTTGTTAAAGGAAAATGAAACAAAGAAAAGATAAGATCAATGAGGAGCAACCAATTTTTTAGTGACACAAGGTGGTTTTTGTGGTGGTGATATGGTTGTTATGGGTGGCCAAATGTGGTGGAATGGTGGAGGAGAATAGTTGAACAAAAAACAACAATAGAAAACTAAAATAAATTTGGTGGCAAACTTCAAAAGGAGGATGGCTCACGATGGTTGATAGGGAGGAAAAAAAGAGAGAAATTGATGGCTCCCAACATCTCATTTATGAGGAGACAAGAGAGCTAGAATGAATCGATGATGGAATAAACATGAGAGTTTCAAAACATGATATGAATAACTTTGAAAAAAAAGATGTTACAAATTTGAAAAAAGGAGTCACATCCACGCACATATGCATGGATAGAGACTTGAACTTAGTTACTAGGGAGTTACTTAAGGTACTTAACCACTACACCACTTCAAATATTCTATTAAATGCTAATGACATTTATTGTTAAAACAAGACAAAAAAAACTAGGATTTTGCAGCAAAATTGCTAAAAATAGAAAATGATGTAAGAGAAGGGACTCGAACTCAGATCTTCAAGAACAACTCCACCACTACTTGAACACTAAACTAGATGCTTATTTATTATCTAATGTGCAAATAAAACTTAAAAATCGGGGTGTGACCACTCTTGGTTCACCAGCCTCAGTTTCTACTAACACGGTTTTTTAGATGTGACAGCAACAGAAGAAAATGTTTCGTCATAGTCTACACCATGAACTTGTAAAAAACCTTTAGCTACTAATCGCTCTTTGTATGTTTGTACATTAACTTCCATGTCAATTTTCTTTTTGAAAACCCACTTGCACCTTATGGATTTAACCTCCTCAAGTGGTCAACTAATATCTATACTTAGTTTTCTGACATGGAATCCATCTCAAACCTCATGGCCTTGAGCTATTTCTCAGAATTTGGGCTCGCCATCGCTTCTTGATAAGTCCTAGTGTCATCTTGATCAATGTAACACCCCCAAATCTGGCCTACAAGTTGTGGCCGAATTTGGTGCTGTCACATTGAGGTGTTTAGCGTAAAACTTATTGTTGTTGAAATCTTTAAAATCAATTAATCATTTTGTTATTAAACGGTGATTCCAAAACGGGTTGGTCATTTCCAAGCGTGCATCATTAAAAGCTAATAACTTTTAAAATGTTATAAATTTTCCAAAATCTCATTTATTGCCAAAGTTTTTTTTTGGGAAATGTTGTGAAAACGTGGTGTCTTTGAAAACAGTTGCCTTTTGAAAACAAGTCTCTTTCCACAGCTAGCAGTTTATATCAAACTAAATAAATAAAAACTCCAATTTAAAGTTTATAACTTTAAAGAGGCCTTTTTACATAAAAATACCCAAATTCAGTTACTTATAAATTAAAGGCTAAAAATGAAAGATGATACGGTTGTGTGGCCATCATTGAGTCCCTCGCAGCACCGACCCACCTACAACTGGGGATTACCTGTACAGTTAAACAGAGGGGTGAGTTTATAAAAACTCAGTGTGTAATCCCCTAACAAGCAAACAGCCAATTAAATAGTAGATAAATGCAGTTTGGGCCTCAGCCCATTACAGTAATAGTCTAGCTCAGTGTGGGCCTAAGCCCTTTCCCGTAACAGTAAACGATTGGGCTTGAGCCCATCACAATGCTAGTAATCAGTAGGGCATTTGCCTAATTTTTGTAACACCCCGGACCCGAGACCGTCACCGGAGTCGAACACGAGGTGTTAACAGACTTTAAAAAAATTTCCTAGACACTACCAATCTGCGTACTAGTCGCTTTAAAAATCATATATTGAGTTCAGAAACTCGGAATCCAGTTCCATAAATTTTCCCTGAAACTAGACTCATATTCCCATCTACCTATTTTTTTCTAGAATTTTTGGTTGGGCCAATTAGTACAGTTTATTAGTCAAAGTCTCCCATGTTACAGGGATCGACTACACTGACCTTTGCGCATTACGACTTGGATATTTCCCTGTACAGGGATTCAATACTGATGCTGTTTGTTTCTATAGAAACTAGACTCAGAGAGGAATCTATACATATATGGCTTGACTCCTAATTGTCTCTGGTTAATTTATAATGAATTTCCAAAGTCGGAACAGGGAATCCAGAAACCATTCTGACCCTGTCTCACGAGAACCTGAATATATCTTAACATACTGTCCATATGATCGTTTCGTTACTTTCGTATGAAAGTAGATTCATCAAGGTTCGTTTACATAATTTATTCACTATTTAATTCCATTCCTACTATTTTTAGTTATTTTCCAAATCTACACCACTGCAGCTGTCAGCATCTGCCTTTAAGGTAGACTTTACCTATTTCATAGTTTCCATGATTCAACTAGCCCTTTTTGCATAAATAGCACAATTTATGATAGTGATTAACCATTCCCATGGCCAATCCTTGTCAAGCATATCCACACCTCTCAATAACCATATCCATACCAAATGATTATAACATTATACTCAAACATATATAAGCCATTTTCGCATGGCTATCCAAAATTATACAAGTCCAAAGGGTCCATGACCCACAACAAACGGGTAGTCCTATACATGCCATTTCGAAGTTCAACCAAAATTGTACCAAAAGGGGGGGGCTTTGATAGTGTGGGCGACTTCGACTTCAAAATCCCGAGTCCGATAGCTGGAGAACCAAAATCTATAAAACAGAGGATCAAAGAAACGGAGTAAGCAATTTATGCTTAGTAAGTTTTGAGCAAGGAATTCCAGCACAGCAAAAGTATAGCATTCATATAGCTAAACGGATAATTTCATATGCACAAATTTTCGATATCATACTTGCTTCACATTACCAACCCTTATGTACATACACAAAAGATCAACTTAGCCAAAGGTCGGTAGCTCGTTTATCAACTGAGCGAATACTTATTTGTAAGGGCTCAACTAAATTCAAGCACATATGAAACATACCTCAATGTTGGGATGTTTCTAGAGTATTTACTGAAATTTTTACAGCAAGATAATTCATTCCCAAATCACGTACCTTCGGAATTTAACCGGATATAGCTACTCGTTCAAATGCCTTCGGGACATAGCCCGGTTATAGTAACTCGCACAATTGCCTTCGGGATTTAACCCGGATTTAGTAACTCGCACAAATGCCTTCGGGCTTAGCCCGGAATTAGTATCTCGCACAAATGCCTTCGGATCTTAGTCCGGATATGGTCACTTAGCACAAAGCCTTCGGGACTTAGCCCGGACATCATTCAAATAACCATGCACATTTAACAGTAAATCATGGCACATTCGTATTTCATTTTCGTTAATAAAACTCAAACACAAGACACTTATCATTCTTGCAATTTCGGCTCAATAGCCACACACAAAGAGCATGATTTTGATTTGCTTAAAACATGATCTAATCAAATCATAATTTAAGCTCTTTTACTCAAGAACTTACCTCGGGTGTTGTCGAACGATTCCGATAGCTATTCGACCACTTTTTCCTTCCCTTTATAGGATTTAGTTCCCCTTTGCTCTTGAGCTTAATTAAACAAATAAATTGATTTAATCATTTGAGCATCGAAAAGAGGAACACAAGGCACTTAGCCCATATTTATACATTAGACATTAAAGTCACATATGTACGGAATCATGAATCAAACTCAACATTTTAGCTAATTTTTCCCCCTTGGCCGAATTTTCTAAGCCAAGACAAAAGCATCAATATGCTTGCCTCTAACCGAATACATGCAACACCAATCTCCTTCCTATGGCCGAATATGCATGTCTATGTTGGGGCCGATTTCAACACTTAATACATTCTACAAATATGGTCACTTGTATTGACTAAACACCCTTTTGTTTCAAGTTCAAAACTTGGCTAATACACACATATATACACTAGTAAAGCATCCTCTCCCTTTCCATCAATTTAACACATGCATTACTCATTAATATACAAAAATTATATTCGGCCTTAGCACACAACTTGCTACCCGATTCTTCTCCATCTAGCAACCAATGCACATATGTGCTCACTCAAAAATGCTAAAAAGAAGATTCAAGAATCATCAATCCACCATCACATGCATCATTAACAAGCTTCATATTTAGCATGCAATGGCATTAACACAAAATCTACCTAGGCCGAATATCATCCCCATGACATAGCAAAGATTTGAACCATGGGCTAATTAGAACTCAAGCTAGCAACTAAAAACATGCATGAATCTCATGGCACAACCTCAAACATACCTTGATCTAGATACAAGTATGGCCAAACCTCCTCCTAATCCTCTTCCAAACCAAACATGAAGCAAGAACTCCTTCCTCCTTCCGTAGAATTTTCGGCCAAATGAAGATGAAAAAGGATGAACAAAATTTTCTCTTTTCTTTTCTTTAACTCACGGCAATGGGGGGGGAAACAACCACACATTTTTTTTTTGTTTTCATCATATTCCCTTTCATTATTTTATGCCCATGCTCCTTATTTTATTTTTTTCCACCCATGATGCACCAACACAACATGTCTATGACATGTCTTGCCCATCACACTTGGTCTACCATGCTTGTCATGGCCGGTCACTACTAATTAGGGGGGAAATTTGACATGCCCCCCCTTTTTATTTCATGCACTAATAGGTCCTTATGCTTCGACCTATCACATTTCAAATATGTCGCACATAAGTCCTATTGACTAAATTCACATGCAATCGACTAAATCGAAGCTTGAAATTTTCACACATTCATAATTACATATTCTAGACAATAAATATCACATTCAAACATTTCGGTGACTCGGTTTAGCGGTCCCGAAACCACTTCCCGACTAGGGTCAATTTTGGGCTGTCACAACTCTCCCCCACTTAAGAAATTTTCGTCCCCGAAAATCTTACCGGTAAATAGGTTTGGGTATCGTTCTTTCATCGAGCTCTCAGTTTCCCAAGTAGCTTCCTCGATCCCGTGTTTGAGCCATAACACCTTAACTAACGGAACCCTTTTGTTTCGCAACTCTTTCACTTCACGAGCTAGGATACGAATCGGTTCTTCTTCATAACTCAAGTCAGATTGAATTTCAACTTCTGAGGGATTAATCACATGTGACGGATCGGATCTATAACGTCGAAGCATCGAAACATGAAAGACATCGTGAATCTTTTCAAGTTCAGGGGGCAAAATCAATCTATACGCAACCGGACCAACTCGTTCGGAGATTTCGTACGGCCCAATGAATCTCGGGCTCAACTTGCCCTTACGGCCAAATCTGAGTACCTTTTTCCAAGGCGAAACTTTAAGAAACACTTTATCTCCCACCTGATATTCAATGTCTTTTCGTTTCAAATCCGCATACGATTTTTGACGATCTGTGGCTGCTTTCAGACTTTCACGGATTACCTTTACTTTCTGTTCGGCATCTTTAATCAAATCAACTCCGAAAATTTTACTTTCACCGAGCTCGGTCCAAAACAATGGTGTACGGCATTTACGACCGTACAAAGCCTCGTAAGGTGCCATCTTAATACTTGATTGAAAACTATTGTTGTAAGCGAATTCAATCAAAGGTAAATACCGTTCCCATAAACTACTGAACTCGAGGATGCAACATCTCAACATATCCTCAAGTATCTGAATTATCCGCTCAGATTGACCATCGGTTTGGGGGTGAAAAGCAGTGCTAAAATGCAGCTTGGTACCCAAAGCTTCTTGCAATTTCCTCCAAAATCGCGAGGTGAATCTCGGATCTCTATCCGACACGATAGAAATAGGTACCCCGTGTAATCTCACAATCTGAGAAACATACAATTCGGCTAGTTTATCCAATGAAAAATCCGTACGCACGGGGATAAAGTGAGCCGACTTAGTCAGTCTATCAACAACAACCCAAATCGCATCCTTCTTACTTGCTGACAATGGCAGTCCGGACACAAAGTCCATTGTGACTCGATCCCATTTCCACTCGGGTATCATGATCGGCTGAAGTAATCTTGAAGGCACTTGATGTTCTGCTTTCACTTGTTGACATATTAAACATCTCGAAACAAAGTCGGAGATGTCTCGTTTCATACCATGCCACCAAAACCAACGTTTCAAATCGTTGTACATTTTCGTACTCCCCGGGTGAATTGACATTCGGCTACAATGGGCTTCATTCAGAATCATCGAAATGAGTTCCGAATTCCTTGGAACACACAAACGACTTCTGAACCTCAAACAATCATCATCATCAATTTGAAACTCCGATTCCTTGTTCGGAACACACTCAGCCCGTTTTGCAACCAATTCATCATCAACTTTCTGGGCTTCACGAATTTGATGAATCAATAATGGTTTGGCTTTTAATTCAGCTACTAACACATTGTCGGGTAGAACAGACAAGTGCACATTCATCGCTCGTAAAGCAAACAATGATTTCTGGCTTAGGGCGTCCGCAACCACATTAGTCTTTCCCGGGTGGTAATCAATGACAAGCTCGTAATCTTTCAACAACTCAAGCCAACGTCTTTGTCGCAGATTTAAGTCTCTTTGAGTCATCAAATATTTGAGACTTTTGTGATCCGAAAATACATGGCACTTTTCACCAAATAAGTAATGTCGCCATATTTTTAAAGCAAATACGATGGCAGCTAGTTCAAGATCATGGGTCGGATAATTTTTCTCATGTGGCTTTAATTGTCTCGACGCATAGGCCACCACTCGACCTTCTTGCATCAATACGCAACCCAACCTAAGTAGGGATGCGTCACTATAAATGACAAACTCTTTGCCTGATTCGGGTTGCACTAAAATTGGAGCTTCAGTCAAATAAGTTTTCAGTTGATCGAAACTTTTCTGACATTTCTCCGTCCATTCGAACTTAACATCCTTTTGAAGTAGCTTCGTCATTGGTGTGGCTATCATCGAGAAACCTTTTACAAATCGTCAGTAATAACCGGCGAGCCCCAGGAAGCTCCGAACTTCGGTAATATTTCTTGGAGGTTTCCAGTTAAGTATGGCTGAAATTTTGTTCGGGTCAACTCGAATACCCGATGCGGATACCACGTGACCCAAGAAGCTAACCTCTCTTAACCAGAACTCACACTTACTGAACTTAGCATAAAACTGCTTATCCCGCAAAATTTGCAGCACTAGTCTCAGGTGCTCAGCATGTTCGGTCTCATCTCTTGAATAGACCAAGATGTCATCAATGAACACAACTACGAACCGATCCAAATATGGTCTGAAGATCCGATTCATCAAATCCATAAATACCGCAGGGGCATTAGTGAGCCCAAACGGCATCACTAAGAATTCGTAGTGACCATATCTCGTTCTGAAGGCAGTTTTGGGTATGTCCGAATCTCGAATTCGCAACTGATAATAGCCCGATCTCAAATCTATTTTTGAAAACACTGAGGCTCCCTTCAGTTGGTCGAACAAATCATCGATACGCGGTAACGGATATTTGTTCTTTATCATCACTTTATTCAGTTGACGATAGTCAATACACAACCTCATGGTTCCGTCCTTCTTTTTCACGAACAATACCGGTGCACCCCAAGGTGAGAAACTTGGTCGAGCAAAACCTTTATCCGTCAATTCTTGCAACTGAGCTTTCAACTCTTTTAACTCGGTTGGTGCCATACGATACGGAGCCATCGAAATCGGCATAGTCCCAGGTACAAGCTCAATACCAAACTCTATCTCCCGAACAGGTGGTAAACCCGGTAATTCTTCAGGAAAAACATCCGGGTATTCACAAACCACCGGTACAGATTCGGGTTTCTTTTCTAATTCTTTGTCATCAAGTACATACGCAAGGTATGCTTCGCACCCTTTTCTTACATATTTCTGGGCCAACATTGAGGATATTACAGCTGGCAACCCATCCAAGTCCGTAGACTCAACTCGGATTACTTCGTTATTTGCGCACCTCAATTCAATAGTCTTGCTTTTGCAATTCACAACCGCATCATGCACGGTCAACCAATCCAACCCGAGAATAACATCAAATTCATTAAACGGCAAAAGCATCAAGTCCGCCGGAAAACAGGAACCTCGAATTACTAGGGGACATTTCTTACACACTTTGTCGACAAGCACGTAACGACCCAAGGGATTTGACACCCGAATTACGAACTCAGTAGACTCAATAGGTAAAGTCTTACTGGATGCTAAGGTTTCACATATGTAAGAATGAGTAGAACCGGGGTCAATCAAAGCAATTACATTAGTATCAAAGAGAGTAAAAGTACCGGTAATAACATCAGGCGAAGAAACATCCTCGCGGGCACGTATAGCATAAGCTCTAGCAGGCGCACGAGCCTCGGATCTGGTCGTAGCATCTCTAGATCCTCTCTGACCACCACCAGCATTGCCCGTATTTCCAGATGGTCTACCTCGAGCAGTGGTAGCACCCGGTTTCCCACTCTGATTTACATTCTGTTCAGACAACCTCGGGCAATCTTTAATGAAGTGGTCAACTGATCCGCACTTGTAACAGGAGCGGTCAGGGAATCTACAACTCCCCGAATGCCATTTACCGCAATATCGACATTTCGTTCTGTCTCGACGTTCATTCCCAACACTGGCGACCGAAGTGCCTCGTGTACCCACAGGGGGTCGATCACGATCTCGTCTAAAAAGGCCCGAAGTGCCTCTCGACCGGCCCACATCATCTCGAAATTTCTTCGATGCCTGTTGAAGAGACTTTCCCGAAGATCTTTTACGAAACTCTCCAGTTCCCACATCAACTTTTTGTTTTTCTTTTCTAAGCTCTTCGGCTTTACAAGCTCGCTCGACAAGTACTACGAACTCTCGTATTTCAAGAATGCCAACGAACATTTTTATATATTCATTCAGCCCATCCTCGAAGCGTCTACACATGATAGCCTTGGACGAAACACATTCCCGAGCGTATCTACTAAGTCTAACAAATTTTCGCTCGTAATCAGTAACTGACATAGAACCTTGCTTAAGCTCAAGAAATTCCTTCCGTTTTTTATCAACAAATCTCTGACTGATATACTTTTTCCGAAACTCTGTTTGGAAAAACTCCCAAGTTACTTGCTCTTGGGGCACAACAGAAGTCAGAGTACTCCACCAATAGTAGGCAGAATCACGTAGCAAGGAGATAGTACACTTTAGGCATTCATCGGGTGTACAAGATAGCTCATCGAGTACCCGGATAGTGTTGTCCAACCAAAATTCAGCTTGCTCGGCATCATCGCTGTCCGTAGCTTTAAATTCAGTAGCCCCATGTTTTCGGATTCTGTCAACTGGGGGCTTATTTGACCTTATTTGGTCAGTTTCCGGAGGTATTGTAGGTGCGGGGGTGGTATTTGTCGGGAATGGAGGTTGTGGAAAAGCCGTATTAGTTCGAATGTATTGGTTGAACCAATCATTCATCACGCTATAGAAAGCTTGTCTAGCTTCATCATTCGGGTTACTAGCATTAGGTTGAGAGTCCGCCGGCGCTGTCCCTTGTGCGGGAGCAGGCGCTACACTCTCAAGATCATCAGCTACCGCTCGGTCGGGATCGGGATCCATTTCTATAAATAAACACATTTGCAAATGTCAGAAATCACCACACTATCAAATAATCACATAAAATGGCATGTATAGCTAGACCCAACGCATTACGGTAGTCCTAGAATCGACTAAACCGTAGCTCTGATACCAATCAAATGTAACACCCCGGACCCGAGACCGTCACCGGAGTCGAACACGAGGTGTTAACAGACTTTAAAAAAATTTCCCAGACACTGCCAATCTGCGTACTAGTCGCTTTAAAAATCATATCTTGAGTTCAGAAACTCGGAATCCAGTTCCATAAATTTTCCCTGAAACTAGACTCATATTCCCATCTACATACTTTTTTCTAGAATTTTTGGTTGGGCCAATTAGTACAGTTTATTAGTCAAAGTCTCCCATGTTACAGGGATCGACTACACTGACCTTTTCGGATTACGACTTGGATATTTCCCTGTGCAGGGCTTCAATACTGATGTCGTTTGTTTCTATAGAAACTATACTCAGAGAGGAATCTATACATATATGGCTTGACTCCTAATTGTCTCTGGTTAATTTATAATGAATTTCCAAAGTCGGAACAGGAAATCCAGAAACCGTTCTGGCCCTGTCTCACGAGAACCTGAATATCTCTTAACATACTGTCCGTATGATTGTTTCGTTACTTTCCTATGAAAATAGATTCATCAAGGTTCGTTTACATAATTTATTCACTATTTAATTCCATTCCTACTATTTTTAGTGATTTTCCAAATCTACATCACTACTGCTGTCAGCATCTGCCTTTAAGGTAGACTTTACCTATTTCATAGTTTCTATGATTCAACTAGCCCTTTTTGCATAAATAGCAAATTTATGATAGTGATTAACCATTCCCATGGCCAATCCTTGTCAAGCATATCCACACCTCTCAATAACCATATCCATACCAAATGATTATAACATTATACTCAAACATATATAAGCCATTTTCGCATGGCTATCCAAAATTATACAAGTCCAAAGGGTCCATGACCCACAACAAACGGGTAGTCCTATACATGCCATTTCGAAGTTCAACCAAAATTGTACCAAAAGGGGGGGGGCTTTTATAGTGTGGGCGACTTCGACTTCAAAATCCCGAGTCCGATAGCTGGAGAACCAAAATCTATAAAACAGAGGATCAAAGAAACGGAGTAAGCAATTTATGCTTAGTAAGTTTTGAGCAAGGAATTCCAGCACAGCAAAAGTATAGCATTCATATAGCTAAACGGATAATTTCATATGCACAAATTTTCGATATCATACTTGCTTCACATTACCAACCCTTATGTACATACACAAAAGATCAACTTAGCCAAAGGCCGGTAGCTCGTTTATCAACTGAGCGAATACTTATTTGTAAGGGCTCAACTAAATTCAAGCACATACGAAACATACCTCAATGTTGGGATGTTTCTAGAGTATTTACTGAAATTTTTACAGCAAGATCATTCATTCCCAAATCACGTACCTTTGAAATTTAACCGGATATAGCTACTCGTTCAAATGCCTTCGGGACATAGCCCGGTTATAGTAACTCGCACAATTGCCTTCGGGACTTAACCCGGATTTAGTAACTCGCACAAATGCCTTCGGGCTTAGCCCGGAATTAGTATCTCGCACAAATGCCTTCGGATCTTAGTCCGGATATGGTCACTTAGCACAAAGCCTTCGGGACTTAGCCCGGACACCTTTCAAATAACCATGCACATTTAACAGTAAATCATGGCACATTCGTATTTCATTTTCGTTAATAAAACTCAAACACAAGACACTTATCATTCTTGCAATTTCGGCTCAATAGCCACACACAAAGAGCATGATTTTGATTTGCTTAAAACATGATCTAATCAAATCATAATTTAAGCTCTTTTACTCAAGAACTTACCTCGGGTGTTGTCGAACGATTCCGATAGCTATTCGACCACTTTTTCCTTCCCTTTATCGGATTTAGTTCCCCTTTGCTCTTGAGCTTAATTAAATAAATAAATTGATTTAATCATTTGAGCATCGAAAAGAGGAACACAAGGCACTTAGCCCATATTTATACATTAGGCATTAAAGTCACATATGTACGGAATCATGAATCAAACTCAACATTTTAGCTAATTTTTCCCCCTTGGCCGAATTTTCTAAGCCAAGAAAAAAGCATTAATATGCTTGCCTCTAACCGAATACATGCAACACCAATCTCCTTCCTATGGCCGAATATGCATGTCTATGTTGGGGCCGATTTCAACACTTAATACATTCTACAAGTATGGTCACTTGTATTGACTAAACACCCTTTTGTTTCAAGTTCAAAACTTGGCTAATACACACATATATACACTAGTAAAGCATCCTCTCCCTTTCCATCAATTTAACACATGCATTACTCATTAATATACAAAAATTATATTCGGCCTTAGCACACAACTTGCTACCCGATTCTTCTCCATCTAGCAACCAATGCACATATGTGCTCACTCAAAAATGCTAAAAAGAAGATTCAAGAATCATCAATCCACTATCACATGCATCATTAACAAGCTTCATATTTAGCATGCAATGGCATTAACACAAAATCTACCTAGGCCGAATATCATCCCCATGACATAGCAAAGATTTGAACCATGGGCTAATTAGAACTCAAGCTAGCAACTAAAAACATGCATGAATCTCATGGCACAACCTCAAACATACCTTGATCTAGATACAAGTATGGCCAAACCTCCTCCTAATCCTCTTCCAAACCAAACATGAAGCAAGAACTCCTTCCTCCTTCCTTAGAATTTTCGGCCAAATGAAGATGAAAAAGGATGAACAAAATTTTCTCTTTTCTTTTCTTTAACTCACGGCAATGGGGGGGAAACAACCACACATTTTTTTTTGTTTTCATCATATTCCCTTTCATTATTTTATGTCCATGCTCCTTATTTTATTTTTTTCCACCCATGATGCACCAACACAACATGTCTATGACATGTCTTGCCCATCACACTTGGTCTACCATGCTTGTCATGGCCGGCCACTACTAATTAGAGGGGGAAATTTGACATGCAAGTCCCCCCTTTTTATTTCATGCACTAATAGGTCCTTATGCTTCGACCTATCACATTTCAAATATGTCGCACATAAGTCCTATTGACTAAATTCACATGCAATCGACTAAATCGAAGCTTGAAATTTTCACACATTCATAAATACATATTCTAGACAATAAATATCACATTCAAACATTTCGGTGACTCGGTTTAGCGGTCCCGAAACCACTTCCCGACTAGGGTCAATTTTGGGCTGTCACAATTTTAGTAATAGTATCAGTGGGGCCTTGGCCCATAACAGTAACAGATATTAGTCATGCAGTGAACAGTATGTAATTTCATTAATCGATGTAGTAACAGTACAAAATCATTAATCAGTGCAGATATGCAGTTAGAAATCCTACCCAATCCAGCCTCTACACACCACTCCGTCCCGCCAAACACACCATGTAGGGATAAAATCGACCCACCCACCCAGACATACAAAGATTAGCACTGGTTGCGGCACTTAACAATATTGCAGCAAAGTTGCAGGTAAGATAAACGACATATAGCCATTAGAAGGTCCACAGTCGTCTTGGGCAACCCGTGCAACCTTATCAGTACAGTACACTTCCTCCAAATATAACAACACATCCCCATGCAATGTCGTGACATAATCTCATACGTGTATGCAAAATGTCATGCTCAATCATAGTCAACATATCATAGAGCGAATCAGTCATGCATAACATAAGGCCATAACAGTCATTTCATCTCCTAGGGGTATAACAATCATTTTACCCTATGGGGGTATTTCGATCATTTTACCCTATTGGGGTATTTCGATCATTTTACCCTATAGGGGTATTTCGGTCATTTTACCCTATGGGGGTATTTCGATCATTTTACCCTCTAGGGGTATTTCAGTCATTTTACCCTATGGGGGTATTTCGGTCATTTTACCCTATGAGGGTATTTCAATCATTTTACCTTATGGAGTTATTTCTGTCATTTTACCCTATGGGGGTATTTCGGTCATTTTACCCTATAGGCGTATTTTAGTCATTTTACCCTATGGGGGTATTTCGGTCATTTTACCCTATAGGGGTATTTTGGTTATTCTACCTTATGTGGGTATTTCAGTCCTTTTATCCTATCGGGGTATTTTGATCATTTTACCCTCCGGGGGTATTTCGATCAGTTTACCCTTCGGAGGTATTTCAGTCATTTTACCCTCCGAGGGTATTTCGGTCATTATGTTGACCCCTTTAAAGGTCCACAGTCGCCTCGTGCGACTCAGATAATCTAAATAGTCATAACAGTGTAAATGGGCCCAAGGCCCATTACTCGACCCAAGTGGCTCATTACAGCCTACGCCCATGGAATTGCTCATGGAGGCCTCTACAATCTATCGCCCACGATTTAAGGTTTGGTTTACCATACGAACGATCGCACATTCATGTGGTCTCAAATGTCGTATTTTCGCCTTTCGGCTTTTTCCATCTAACAATTAAAGTGAGGTGTTTACATACCTGTTTACGAAAAGATGCGCAGACAGTCCTCGAACACTTCCGAACGTATGTTCACCCGTAACACTCGGTTAACCACCTATCAATTGAATTTCAAAAGATTCCTATTCATTACACATAACTTCTTGATTAACAGTCACTTACCTTGATTGAACAACCGAATCCCTAATCACTTCACTCACCGAAACAACGTTGGTCACTAGATCTCGGGGTGATTACCTGCAATCCAGTTGAGAACCCCTTAATATCAATTATCTAATAGAACGTTTAAGTCAAAATGAACACCAACATACCGAAAGTATAAAACTGTAGAATAAGGATGGTATACAAAATCGGCAGAGAGCAAGGAAAAAGTTGGCATAAAGAGGGTAGAAAAAGAAGAGCAAAATGGCTAGAAGGGAGGAGAATGGTTTAGGGGACGAAGAGGTTTCGGTAGAAGATAAAGAAAGAATGAATGAAAAAGGAGAGAAGATAAATTAGCCACCAGTAGAATTACTTGGAAAAGAAAGAAAAAGAGACTATTGAGAAAGGCACTATTTGACCAAAGAGAGGATGCCAACACCAACAAGAACGAGACAGAAGAAAAAGCAAAAACCCCTTACCACATTGGCCTTCAAACAAAAAGAGTGAAAACTCTTCACAAAACTGAAATGAAAGTATACCAAAAATGAGAAAAATCCCCTCTGGCCGAATTTTCCTGGATACAAAGTCCAATTTCGGCACACCTCTCCTCCCCCCACTTCCCTTGATTTTCTCCTAAAATCTCTCCCCTTATCTCTCCTTGAATCACTCCACCGATTTCTCCTCAATTCCCCCAACAACTCTATTCAAATCCCATTCAAACTCCCCTTAGTTGTGTATCAGTCCAACTCCACTACCTACATAGCTCAAGCAGCAAAATAAATAATTCGTTGCTCAACCCAAGACTTGAACCTCAGACCTCACAATTACACAACACTCCACCTTGCCACTAAACCACAAGCTCTTTTTGTATCATCTTTTAACCACAATAATTTAAGAACTTACTATCTAGATCCAAGGATTTTATTCACTTGAAATAAAAATTTTAAATAAGCCAAGGCTTGAACCCCTGACTTCTCAGACAATTCCAAACACTCCTAAATCACTTAATCACTGAAGTAGACATTTATTTATGTCACTTCCTTGCACAACTAAATATTTATGTGCAGTCTCCTAACTGTTCCTTTATTCAAAACCTATTTCTTCTAGGCCCAAAATTTCAGGTGTTACAATCAATAAGCAGAATATCACCATGTGTTGAAATGAGAAATCCATATCTCTCAGATACATGGCGTTCTCTTAAATATCATCGTGGTAGTTTTGTTTGCAAAATCATTTATATTTTCACAACAACTTGTGGAACCCGTTGTTTTTCAATCTTTGGTTCAGTGATCTGTTATTGTTCTCGAATTTCTCCAAGTTGTATTTTTCTACCACTTCCTCTTCTAGAGACAAACTCTCTTTCAAGGAAAACTCATGTCCAAGTAACAAACACTTTTTTCTCTATAGGATTGAAGAAATAATATCCTTTAGTTTCCTTAGGGTATCCCATAAAGCTGCACTTTTGAGATTTGTGTTCGAGCTTAGTAGACATCTGACGTTTAACATAAGTTTCACAACCCCAAATTTTCATGAAAGACATACTAGGACGCTTCCCAATCCACATCTCATATGGTGTCATTTCAACCAAATTAGATGGAACATGATTCAATGTGAAAGCAGTTGTTTCAAGTGTATGTCCCCAAAATGAAGTAGGAAGATCAACATGACTCATCATTGATCAAACTAGGTCTAACAATGTTCAATTTCTCCTTTCAAAAATTTCATTCCATTGTGGAGTACTAGGAGGTATAAGTTGTGTGACAATCTCACATTCCTTCAAAATATCATCATAGTCTAAGGTTAAGTATTCTCCACCTCTATCTGATCGAAATGCCTTAATACTTTTACCTAGTTGTTTTTGTACTTCATTTCTAAATTCCTTGCACTTTTCAAGGGCTTCATATTTATAGCGCATAAGGTAAATATACCCACATGTATTGAAGTTATCAGTGAAAGTAATGAAGTATTGAAAACCTCATCTGGCTTGTGTCACTACACCAAAACAGGCTTTTAGCGGTATTTTTAGTGGCGTTTGGATAAAAAACGCCGCTAAAAATCAAGCATTAGCAACGCTTTTAAAAAACGCCACTAAAGATCGAGTATTAGTGGCGCTTTTTAAAAAACGCCACTAAAAATGAGCATTAGCGGTATTTTCCAAAAATGCGCCGCAAAAAACTTAAGTCCAACGACGCCGTTTTCTGAGTTTTCGGGGCATTAGCGGTATTTTTGGAAAAGCGCTGCTAATGCTCGGGACTTTAACGGTATTTTTGAAGAAGCGCCGCTAATGTTCGGGGCTTTAGCGACATTTTTAAAGAAGTGCCTCTAATACTCTATTTTTGAATGAAATAATTTTTTATGGCGTTTTTATGAAAAACACCGCAAAAATCAGTTTACTTTAAAAAATCATGCCATTTTACTCTAAATTTCCCCCTTTGAAATCCCTAATCTTCCCATGGCCGACAAATATTTTCTCATAGAAAATATTTGATTCTCCCTCCATCTTCCAATCTTTTTAGTTCCCTTACCATTACAAATCAGTTTTCCATTCCAAACCCTAACAAAAGTTTAACAAAAAAACACCCCTTCTTCATCGTTCTGAACTCCTTCATCATTTTCTCTACTTATTGAAACTTCTTCATTGCTCTCTGAGCTCTGCAGCAGCAATGGACGACTACGATTACAACGAGGAAACCAAGGGAGTGGGCCCTGTTTCATTCAACTACATTTTTTATTTTATCTCTTCACCCGAAAAAGCTGTTCATCTTAAAGTTACTGCTAATATAATTTAACACCAATTGCAGTCGGGGCTTCCAATCAGGGAAACACCCGCATGTTTAAAAGATTCCTTGTTCGATGCTCAAAACCCAGACGACCAATATAATTATTAACTTCACTCGAAGCGAAATATGGTAATGGTTAGCTATTATAATCACTTACTGACGCCTGTTGGTGGGGTACGGTTTCTGATTGCCAAGCCTTCCGTTTTGACAGCCGAGACCAACAACCCCATGGCTTCTGATCTCTCCTCTGACCGCTCCGTCTTCTGCGGCGACTCCTCCTCTTCTCCTATCCACCGCCGTGATCTAGTTTTCATCATCAATCCTGGAGGTACTTATTTTTTTCTTCCCTTTTACTCTGAAAAATGTCTTTGCGTCCTGGATTTATTACGCTTATTTTAACAAGGGGATTTGGAGGAGCAGGTGCTAATGGGAGAACCGGTAAAGAGTGGAAGAAACTACTTCCTTATCTTCAATCTTGCCTCGGCAGTGATTGTAATGTGAGTGTTCTTTTTTCCTCTCTTTTTTTCGGTTAATATAATAAGAAAATCTCTTGCATTTGTCTCAGATATGTGAATCTTTGACTTCGAGTCCTTCTCATGCAATTGACATTACTAGGGAGGTAAGAATTAAGGGCTTTGTTTACATTTTATTTTATTTTTCCCAATTTAGACAATGAAATTGAATTTGGTCTAAGATGCCTATGGAAAACTTGAAGTTACGAATGACTATATATACTTGTAAGTTATAAGTGGATAATGGTTTGCAGGCAATAAGGGAGGGTGAAGGAGTATGCAGTGCCTGGGATGGGTATGCTTCTTTTTCCGCTTTATTTACCAAGTTATGTACATAGACAGACATGGTATTGGTTTCATAATCATGTCTAAGAATGCATGTCTAACCAATATTTTAAGATGCTAAAAGCCTCTTATGACCATTACTTTTACGTTGTACAATCTGTGGTTGTCTGAAGAGTGCATCTTAACTTTTTATCTCAAGTCTGCTACATGCTAAACATAGTGTTTTTTTAGTAATTTGCACTAAAGATCTATCCCCAATCATTGAAACAAAAGGTTATTGCATTACATTCATGGTGATGTGAATGTAGTCATAGATATATATTATTTATATTATTCAAATTTCACTGTTAAATATGAGTATTTTAAAGGAGTTTTTGAAAATTTATATTCATATCTAAATATGTATTGAGCACTGTTATAAAATAATTTATCTTAACCTGTTTAATTTATTACTTGCATTACATAATAGTACGTTGTTTTTGCACCAAGATTTATCCACAGTCATTGAATTTAATGGTTATTACATTAGATTCATGGTAATGTGAATGTAGTCACTAGGGCTCAAGTTTATTCGATATTGATTTATACCTGACATAACTATGTTTAATATCTAAGTTTCACCCCACAAGTTGAAGGAATGTTTGCCACTTATTCTCATTCTGCGAAACAGACTGAAGTATGCTTTGACATGCAGAGAAGTGATTACTATTCTTATGCAAAGGCATGTTATGGTAGATGGGAAGGTTAGGACTGATAAGACCTACCCTGCAGGTTTTATGGGTATGTGGGACTTGCCATTTGAATCAATTAAAGTACTTGTATTCTTATTCATATTATAAAGTCATATAAAGTAGGGTGAATATCCTACATATAGACTTATGAAATGTTGTTGCTTTTGCTGAAAGATCAAACTACATGCTGACAGTATTTTGTTAATTTTGCTGAAAGATCTAGATCTTGTTGGATATCCTACATATAGACTTATGAAACGCTGTTGCTTTTGATATTTTAGGGTGCATATGGTTTCATGAGGACACATAAATGGCGTGATTCCATAGGAGCTTTTATAAATGTGGAAGCATCTAGGACAGGAGGTCCTGGTTCTTGGCCTTTTTCCGTCTATGCTCAATCAGCAATTTATCCCATGGCACATAGTGCAGCCCAGGTTTTACTTCATTCTTTTATATATTTTACATTCATACAAGAGTAATTTTTGTCTTTTTACATTTCAAATAAAACCATTTTTATTTTATTTTATACATGTTGATATTTGAACTCATGACATTAGCATATATAAAATCTCAACTTTACCACTACAGCAAATGTTTCACCTCACTGAATTAGTGTCAATTGTACATTAAGTCGGGTAGAGAAATAACTTATATTCTTACAAGAATTCTTGTCTTTTTTCATTTTAAATTATAAATGTTGAGATTTTAAACCATATCATTAACATATATAAAATCTCAATTACTAATATTATTACACAATCAATGCTTCATTTTAAATTTTTTGTACATATTAATATTATTAAACAAAAGTTTTCACCTACACATATTACATATTTTATTTTGTTCATATTGCATATGTTATTTTTAAATAAAAAATAATTTTATTTTTGTATGTGTTTTAAAATGCAAATCTAAGTTTTAAAATCGTAATTTTAAAAACGGTATCTTTTAAAGAAATTATCTTTTTATGTATGATCTCATAAATCTTGTAATATTTGTTTCTTTTCTTCAAACAAAAGCACTAGATGTAGTACTTAAGTACTCTTTGTTCAGAAATTGATGACAAATAGGCTAAATCTTTGATAACTGGTTTGGATGCAGGGAAGAGAATTAACCATTGCAGAGAAAACAAATTATCTGGTTTTTATGATTAATGCTTTTCAGGTAATCTAGCACCTAAGTATGCATTTTAGTAAATGCTTTTGGATGTTACAAATTCATGCTACTTTATTGATTACATTATCTGGTTTGGATGTTACATTTGAGTTTTAGAAAATGAAAATATTAGAAAAAAATTTGCAAATGGTGGTAAAAGGTGGTGGATCTGTATCCTGATGCTACTTTATTGATGGTGGATTTGTAAATTTAAGTGTTTAAATGTTGTAAATTGAAGTGTTTAAGTGCTGCAAATTCAAGTATTTAGTTGCTGAAAATTGAGATGTTTTATCGCTATAATTGAGGTGTATAAATGTTGTTAATTGATATGTTAAATTGCTGCAAATTGAAGTGTTTAAGTGCTGCAAATTGAAGTGTTTAGTTTCTAGAAATTGAGATGTTTTCTTGCTGTAATTGATTTGTATAAATGTTGTTAATTGATATGTTTAAGTGCTGCAAATTTAAGTGTTTAAATGCTGTAAATTGAAGTGTTTAAGTGCTGCAAATTGAAGTGTTCTATCGTTGTAATTGATGTGTATAAATGTTGTTAATTGATATGTTAAAGTGCTGTAAATTGAAGTGTTTAAATGCTGTAAATTAAAGTGTTAAAGTGCTACTTTCCATTGTCACCTCCCTCATTTCTTTATGCATCAATAACTATATTAATGAAATCAAGTACTACAATTATAAATTATTACAGATGGGGGTTGGAGAATACGATCAAAGGGAAAACATCAGATATGGTGATTCCCAGCCAAGCAGTGGCTTCTTAGGCACCCAACATGTTGCACAACCAAACATGACCAGAACTTTTAAACCTACATGTTGAGGTTGCTACACACAAGTCCCTTCCTTTTTTTAGTTTATGTGCTATGTGATGATTGTGTTTTAAAATTTAACTTGTCTTAGTTCCTTACATTCTTATAGGATTCACACTCAAGGAGCAAGAAACATCTCAGCAACTCATTGGGATCGAACAGTCAAAATTCAGAATCAAGTGACACGCAAGAGCTAGATTTGGAGCTTAGACTGTCACTGTAATCAGTAATTTTTTTTGCTACTTTAAATGCATGCTCATGGAACTACATTTTATGCTTTCCTAGAATTGTAAGTTCAAATAAGGTGTTGATTTGCAATTTATACATACAACTTGAGCAAGTTGATATGAACTAGTTTGAATTTTTTTTTTTTAAATTTCAAAGGAATCTTATGTAATCAAAGGCAATTTGACTTGCTGCATGAGATATAGTGAAAAACATTGATCGACTTGTTCATGAATTTGCATTTTAATACGTCTTCAAATTAAATTATATATTTCTTAATTGGTGGAATTTCACTTTTTCTGTTGCTGCAATCTCTAACCAAAGAATGGAGTGATGTATGTACTGATAACAGTTCTAAAGGGGTAAAGAGATAGGAGTGGATTTGTGGCATTTTTATAATAAATTTTTTTTATTTTTCATGACCTTTAGCTAAAGGTCATGTTCTTTAGCGGCGTTTTTGGGGAAAGCGCCGCTAAAGGTATTTTTCTTTAGCGGCGATTTTGGGGAAAGCGCCGCTAAATGTCTTGTTCTTTAGTGGCGTTTTTAGGAAAAGCACCGCTAAAGGTCATGTTCTTTAGCGGTGTTTTTAGAAAAAGCACCGCTAAAGATTATGTTCTTTCACGACGTTTTTGGGGAAAGCACCGCTAAAGGTCATGTTCTTTAGCGGCGTTTGTTGGAAAAGCATCGCTAAAGGTCACAACCTTTAGCGACGCTTGTTTTTAAAAACGCTGCAAATGTTAGTGACGTTTCCAATAGCGGCGTTTTTTTTTTTCGCGCTTGTGAAAGCGCCGCAAATACTTTTACTATTAAGCCCAATAAATCACTAGCTCTCTCACTTTTACTATTAAAAGGAGTTTTTACTCATTTTACACAACAAGCAAGACTCACATATATCCAATTTTTCAAAAACAAAAGAATCCAAAATTCCATATTTTTGGAGCTTTGATACGCCTTTCTCACTTATATGGCCCAATCAACAATGCCAAAGATAAGTTTGATTAGAGTCATTTTTGACCTTTTGGTATTTATGTTATAAATGGGTCTATCTTGATCTAAAATGTAGAGGCCATTTACTAATTGTGTCGAACCAAAGAAAACATCATTGAGATAAAATGAACAATAATTATTCTTAATAATTATCTCAAAACCATTTTTGTCGAAACAAGAAATTGAAATAATGTTTCTAGTCAAACTTGGCACAAAATAAAAATCCTTCAAAATTAAATCAAGTCCACTAGGCAATGATAAAATATGTATTCCTACAGTTAATGCAGCAACTCTTGCTCCATTTCCAACTCCCAGGTCCATATCTCCTTTAACCAAATTCCTACTCCTTTGCAGTCCCTGTATAGAGGTACAAATATGATAACCACATCCAGTATCTAATACCCCTGAAGTAGATGTTGATAAATTGAGATTAATAACATAAATACCTAAAGTGGATACTCCATTTTCCTTTGCCTTCTTGACCTCTACAAGATAGGCAAGGTAGTTCCTCTTCCAATGTCCGGTCTTACCACAATGGAACCATTTTCCTTCTTTAGCAATTCCTCCTTTAGGATTCAATGCAGCTTTACATTTGTTGCATTTGGCCTTGCCATTGTCATTAGGCTTTACCTTAGCATTAAGCTTTCCTTTTCCGTTCTCCATGCGGACCATCAGAATGGGCTTAGGTCCAACATTTTTCATGTTACTTTAAGCAGTTCACAATATGCTAAGTAACTACGGCGAAGTCTTATTTATCTCAAAACCATTTTCAAATTAAGGAAAAATTAGCTAAAACTATTTGAAAATGATTGTAGGATGACATCGATGGCTAACTCCACACCTAAAGGGAATCCTAGCTTTTCAAGGCTTCCAATATAGCCTATCATCTTGAGAACATGAGTTCCAATAGGGGATCCCTCCACCATTTTGCATTGAAATAGAGCTTTAGAGGTCTCGTACCTCTCTTGACGTGTTTGCCCCTCATATAATTCCTTAAGGTGCTGGATCATATCATAGGCAACCGTATCCTCATGTTGCTTTTAAAGCTAAGGAGTCATGGTGGCAAGTATTAGACATTTTATGTCTAACATATCATCAAGATGCTTCATATAAGCATCCTTGTCAACTCTAGAGGCATTAGCTGCTAGTTCATAAGGAACGAGTTCTTCAATGACATATAATTTTTGTTCTTTTTTTTAGAACAATCCTCAAGTTACGGAACCAATCATGGAAGTTCAAGCTATTCAACTTCTCCTTCTCAAGGATAGATCACAATGACAGAGAGTTTGTGTTGTTTGCCATAATAAATCTACAATAATAAAACTTGCATATGAGTAAATTTACCAAGTTTATTATGAACATTTAAAAGGAATTTATTAAAAGATGCTCCCACTATTTTATTCAAAATTAATAGCCCTCAAATATTAATTTCGAAATTTCTTTCTCTAAAGTTTTCTATTGGGTGAAGATCCATATTTCACCTCCTCTTAATTCAAGTTTTTCTTTTCTGTCAAGATTATGGTTATTTAGGTAAGCAACACTTGCTAATTACATCCCATGTAACTCTTTATTTGGTGAACAACTCTTGTTCCTATCATCTCAAGGTCATCCAAATTTCTTGCCTCTAGGTTTGTAACCCTATTAGGGTAACCTAGTTAAGTTATTAACCAATATTATAAGCAAAATATATCACTAGCTTATTCATTGCATTTAACTAAGATAGATACAAGTACTTCGCTTTAGCGAAACCCACGTTGTATCGATCGAGGCTTTAAAGAAGGTAAATATTGGAAGGCAACCTTAACTTAATATTTTATTGAGGGCTTTTTAAATTAAATTAATCTCACCATTAATGGTCAACATTTTTTCATTTAATCCTTTAATTAATCTTATCAATGTCTTATAACATGCATCCGAACATAACATCCATTGTATCATATACAAGAAAAATATAAAGCAGTAAATCAATGCAATGATTATAACCCATAAAACTAAGGTGATTTCTCCCAACCCAATAGGAGAACCAAAAGGAATATTAAGGGTGTATGCAACTTCTTAAGCTTTTTTCCCATTTTAGGCAGTCCTTCTTTTCCTCTAGTCTGTAGCAGCTCATACAATTTACAGTTATAGAAACTCATTTTACTTACGAGGGAATAAGATAAGAAGAGATACAAGAGAAATATAGAAAAGCATGACACATAGGTCGTATTTATAAAATTACAACATTTGCAATTAATAAATTGAATGGCCTATCAGGCTATAACCATGCATTTCTAGACACAGTGCATATCAAACATAGCATACAACATATGACACAATTTATTCAACGGTTTGTTAATGTGAATTACCAAATTGTTCCTACAATTAATGTTACCTATGCACAGGGGTCAGAGGGCGAAGCTCTCAGTGGGGTCAAGACGTAAAGTCCCTTGTGAGGGTCAGAAGGCAGAGCCCCCTATGAGGGTCCAGCGCCCTGATGAAATTTTAAAAACTACACTTTGATCTTTGAGGAAAAATGTCACTGTTTGACAAATTTTATATAAACAGAGTAAGAATTTTTTAAAAATTTTGATCTGAGATGCTTCTTACTGGAACAACTTTTGTTCCTTTTTCGAATGTAAGAACAAGTTAACAACTAACTTTGAATGACAAAAACCCTACTGCCCTAAGACAGATATGTTAACATTTAACAAACCATATACAAGATCCAATAGGCCTCAAAATCAATGATTAATACTTTAAGTCAATTATAGTATGAGAGTTAAATAAGAAATATGTTTAGGGTTTGTAAAATAATAAAATAAAATAACATAAAAATGAATTAAAATTGCAAGATATAGAGATAGAAAAAGTGAATCAAATCTGGGGATAGGTGATCAGCTTACTTCGGCAATCCCAATTAATTGTCATCTCGGGTTCTTCGTCAACCTACTAGTCACTAACCTAGTAGGATCTTCCACTAACATAACGAGTTAGCAAGAACTACTTATCTTCTGACCTCATAGTCCTGATTGGCTTGGGGTAAAGGTGTTCACAAATGGGCAATACAGATTTTGGGTTAATTCTGACCTTGATAACTTTCCAGGGTTGTCATGCCTAGGGTTAGATTCACATTCTTCCTTTTCCAAACAATTAATCCGTTGAGTACCCTTACAAAATAATTAAGAGATCATGTCTTCATTAGCTAATCCCCCATAGAAGGATTAGTTCCTCATGGCTTTCATAAACAATAGGGAAAGAATGGAAGAATTCATCATAGGGAATAAGTTGAAATAGAGAGTTTAAGAAAGCCTAGTTGATATTGATTAATAGAATGAATCCACAAAAATTGATCTCCTTTACAATCAGATCTCTTGAAGAAAACAAATAAACTAAAATTATAAAAACCTAAGAAAACAAGAGAACATATCTAAACCTAAAGAAAGAATCTAAGCTATTGGAATGGTATCCATAATGGTGCTAGAGAGGTCTATTTATAGCCTTCTGGTAGTCGTCATCCATAGCCCTAGGGTAGCTGACATTCCCGAGCTTTAAGTTCAATTGTGTAGACCAAAATACCCCTACTTCGTGTTTTAATCTCGTCATAGAGTCGATGTCACAACATACCAAGTCCTATGTAGTGAGATAGCAACCGGTATGCTCCTTTGTAGCCATCTTCAAGGGTATGTCGCGACTGTTAGAGTATGCCCAAAGATCAATCATGAGATGGTTGTAATAACATACTTGATTTATCATGTTTATTAATATAAGGCGTCACCATTATTATTTCAGTTTCTTTTCTGTGTGTATAAATAAATTATTTTATAATAATGTCCTGAGAGTAATATGATTATTCTTAAAAGGTCCTTAGTTAAGTATTATTGTTGGATAGGACAACAATAATGCATTAAGACTAACATGTAGTTGATTGATCATAAAGATTTTTCATTGATATGGAATGTCAAAATCGATGCCTGAATATGTGTGTTAGAGAACAACATATTGGACTGACCCATTATGAGTATGTTTCTTGGATTATTATGTAATTGTCACAATATTACTCATAGTGATTAATATGTATATGATCCTCTGACTTGAGATCATCATAATCCCGATATAGTGAGTTGTATATTTTGATATAGTCAAACGTACATCGTAACTAGTTGTTCTATAAAGGCTGGTGTTGGATATACCACGATCTATGTAAAGGGATATGGTTGATCGATATAGGATAAGTCCATCCTACATAATGGGAGTAATATCTTAGGCCACTTGATTGAGTGAGACTAGAAATGCATGGCCATGCTCAAATAAGCTGATATGAGATGTCATACTTATTTGTATATCATAGTCTACTTAAGATATCAAGGAATATGGAATGGACTATGCAAGTGTGACTATTCCATGACTTGTGTCCAATCCAGAGATAAAGGACTTAAGGATTATTGCATGAAAGGTTAATCATAAAAATATTATGTCGAATCATGATTTCTTGTGGCTTAGGTAGCAATGATGCATTGCTAGATGCCACTCATTATTTGTGACATTGGAATCGTTCCAGTATTACTGCTAACGTTACAATAACCTACAGGGTCACACCCTATAGTTGAAATGAACGGAATAAAACATACTTGGTATTGTGTTTGGTTGTCGCTTGAATTAAATTAATTATAGAATTAATTTAATTGGATAATCAAATATCGAACACATTATGTACAAGATTGTTGTACGCATAATGAGAACATGAATTTGGTTAGTATATAAATTCTAATAAATATATAGTTTACCGAAATCATTATTATAATTAATGTAATTATAATTTTCGGTTTAAAACATAGTTATATTTATTTAATTTCTAGAAAACCATAAAAACATATATAAAAATCATATTTTTTCTTTATTTAGGGTCTAGCAGCCGTCAAAGCAAAGTTTTTTCCAAAATAGTTTTGGGGATTCTTTCCGTTAATTGTCAACTAGATGGATTACGTAGAGGCCAGAGTCACGATAGATTACGGCTTGGTTCAACAGTAGATCAGATTACTCATTGCTAAGGAGTTGCTGTCTACTCAGAATAAAGATTCAGTAATTTCAAAACCTTTACTTCACCCCGATTCATTCCTCACACATAGATCCATGGTTAGGATCACCGAATGTTTTAATTTTCCGTTGCGCCGTAGGGGTGTCGGTGTTCGAACAGTGACACCCTCAGTCTGTGTCATGATATTGAAGGAAATTTCAAACTTTCTCTATTCTACTCTCTATTTTGCAACATCAGCTCCCTCATGTTGCGACATAGCCTCTAGTATTGAGCCAAAATCCCATCTAATGGTATCATGCACACTCACAAAGCACATTACCTTTCCCTTAGGCCTCATTCAGCCCTTAAGATTAATAAAAAACTCGATGTGCATATTTTTGTGAATGTAAACGAAACTCAAGAAACTGAATTAAAGCATAACAAAAATGCTTGTATTTAAGCTCCTTAAATGTAAAAACTTGTTTAGTCTACTACACCAAATTACAGTAGATCAAATTCCCACACACTTATATCATTTCTTGTCCTCAAGCAACATAAATAAAGATTACAAAATGAGACTGACGACCCTTGAGCACGTATGGTACAAGTATTGATTTCAGAGCATATGACTTAGGTATTTCACGTTTACTAACAATTTCAACATGATGAGTAGTTGACTTACCACTTTTGATCACAAACATATAAGTTCAATATGTTACAAAATATACAAGTATTAAGGTTATCACATATAGGAATCCATCAAGAAATCATACAAGTAATTTGATTATCCGAGCAGAGTATATATGTCGTCTATGTGAATGTTCAGTATGATGTTCATTCATGTATAATGATATTTAGGTCACATAGGGCTTTTTCACTTGTAATGTTCTGATTCTTAGGATAGATATGAAATTCAAAACCAGTAAGCATTGAAATGTTACGAACTAAAAAATAGTTTTGCACATCGTATTAATCCCTATTCTTCCTTCTTTAGTGACCCTTACCCGTTCACCGTCTTATTTCTCTTTCTCTCACCTTTCTTGCCTCTCCAAATATAGGAAATCATAGCATGACATAGTAACTATGGCTAGCCTACGAGTTTCAGTGCACTAATGAACTAGCTTTTACTATGGTTGTGACTTTGTCACTGTTATTTTTCAATTTTTTTCACTCAAGAATGCTTTTTGGCTTTTCAGGTACTTTCTCTACTTGTATGGATTTTTCTTCTTGTTTTTCACTTCCAGGCTAACCTATAATTCCCATATCACATTAATCTTTCCTATTTCATTCTATTTTTTATAGCCTCCACCATGATGTATCTACTTAGCCCTCAATATGTATGACTAGACATCTATAATCGTGCAGCATAAGACCAAAGGAAAATGAAAAATACAAATTGATGTTTCTAGGCTTAGGGCTTGTAATATGGTTCATCAAGAAGTGTTAATAGGCTCAAGAATTGGTGCTAAAGGTGAAATATAAATAGGAAAAATTTTTGGTTCTAGATGTCTTCCAAACAATACCTTAGGTCACCCCTAAATATATCAACATTCACAAATTTAATCAACCAAATAAATACAAATTCAACTATTTATCATTCATACTAGCATGCTCGTTTCCTTGTATTTTCTATATCACTTGGTACAAATGATAGCTTAATACCTACTTATAGTGTAACATATAGAATTTTAGTAGTCTAATAATCAAAAATTTAAAATCACTTATCATCAGGCCAATTTTATTCATAAACGCAAGCAACCTATGTACATGCTCAAGCACACAAAAGACAAGAAAAATCAAAGAAAATGTAACAAATTGAAGCAAATTTTCTACGTTACCCCTCACACACTTTAGTTGACACATTGTCCTTTATGTATGGCCCATTAAAAGATAAGGAAAGAAGTTACACAATTGATCGTGATTGCTCTAACTCCTATTGGTGGGGGCTTCCGCCTTTGATCATGTAAAGTTCAAATATGTTTGTGTCTCCTTTGTGTTGGGTTTCTACATAGAAAATTTAAATAGAATACCACATACTAAAATCTACTTATTAATCCTACTCCTACGAAGTCTAAATTAAAATTATCCAAAAATTAATACAATTTTTTTATAAAATTAAAAACAGTTCAATCATCCTCCTTATTGTCCATCTTGATACGAGTCACAAAGGCCCAACCCAAGCTCAAGAATGTGATGGGCTCAAATTACCACAAGGCCCAATAACGAGGTCAAAGGCCAGGCAAATGCATTCCAAACTAAATGGGACCATTCAGGAATTTGTTAGCAAGGCCTTAGATGCGTACACGAAAGAAAGAGAAAATCAAGATTCACTTTCTTGTTTTCAAGAAAATCAAGAAATCGAATCTTGGCCCAATTTTGCTGTTTGGAGCGATTTCAAGAATCAAGAAAATCAAGATTTCAAATCTTGGAAATCTTGGTCCAAGAAATCGAATCTTGCAGCCAGAGCGCATTGGATCTCCGTTATGAGCATCAACGAACCAATTTCGGTAGGAGATGGACTACAAGCCCAAGTTCTTGAAGGCAAGGCCCAATAAGATGATTCCAAGCCCACCCAAGAAGTCAAACCATACTTAGTTGAAAATCAAGCCAAATTGTTAAAGTGGCCCAATTTGTAAAAATTTTAATTGTTTAAATATCTAAGTTTAATTTTTAGACTTTAGGATTATTATATGTAAAAATTCGGCCCAAGCAGCCCATTAAAATGCCTTGGCCGAATTTCCCTCTTAATTTATTAATTAGGTCTTTTTTATGTTTTCCTAATGAGATTAGGAAATAGATAGAAGGCCTATTAATAGGCATGGCCGGCCACCTTATTGAACACATTACAATTACATTGAAAATTTCAGATTTGCTTTTGAGTGAAAATTCTCTTTGAGTTCTTCAAGAATTTTCTCTTGAGTTTTCTTTAGAAGTAGTTTTAACAATCTTTTTGATTGTGGGAGCCATCTTCAGCTTTCTTCTTGCCATTGACCTTCATTGGAGGGAAGATTAGAGCCGTTTGAAGGGAGTTGTGAAATCTTTCAGGATTTCAAGGCTCCTTAGGACTTTATTTTATTTGCTTGCTGTTCAGTCTTTCTTTTAAATTCTGTTTGTGCCGATTTATTATTTTAACTTCTTAAATCTTCTTATTGTGTTTCCAGCCCTCTTCAACATTAAAGAACTGGTCGGCCCCTTTTCTTGGCAGCAAAGATCGAACAAAAATCCATCTTTTCCATAGATCTTGCCGTTACTTCCTCTCCATTCTGTTTGAAAATTCAGTTCCTTGAATTTGGAGAAACTATCTTGCTGGTTCAATTTGGGCAGAATCGCAATCTTCTTGAGCATCAAGAATCGATTTTGATTCATCAATCTTTCTTTTCTCTTGCCGCCCCAAAACCCTAGCTTTCTATTTAATATGATTGTTTTCTTTAATCTGATTTTTAATTCGTTTTCATTTGGTGCTGATAAGTTCGGCTGTTAGGGGGGATTCTCTCTAAGCTCAAATCGGTTCTTGGCTTCCAAAAATTGACATCTTTTGGGGTGTTTTAATGCTTGCTGCCCATTAATTGAATTGGGGATTTTTGTTTTCAGATCTGATTGGATCTAATCTTAATTCTCTGTTTCGTTTTCAGATCTAATCGTCTAGAGCTTCGTAAGAGTTTTCTCGTGACTTGGCAAATTGATCTTAGTCCGCGCGCAACCCTCTATCATTTGGTATCAGATTTTGGGTGTTTTGGGTATTCTTGGTTGATTTCTAAACTGATCTTTTTTTTAAACAACAAACAGCAGTTTTACCCAAAAAAATTTTGGAAAAAAATTCATTCGAGTGGGTAAACGTTTTCCGATTGATCTGAAATTTTACATGCATATTTGTGGCACTATGATTGAATACAAAAAATATTTCCTGCAAAAAAATCAGTCGAAAAAATCAAAAAAATTGAAAAATATGAAATCCAATAAAAAATTAAAAAATATTCAACGGACTGAGTTTGGTGCCCAAACTTTTTAGATCAAAAACTAAATATTTAAGGGAATTCCAGATTTAATTTCGTGATTTTTGGAGATTGGGAACACCTCGAACGAAGTTGTCAAGTTACTCCGTAGTTTTACGGGTTTTTAGATTTCAGCAATTTTTATTGATTCTTAGCTGTAGGTTTTCATATGTTTTTCTTTTATTCTCCCTTTACACTATTTAACACCTTCTTGTTTCTTGTGTTAGTATGATTTTAAGGTGTGCACAATTCTTCCTCGGTGCGACACAAATCAATTGATGTCTCGTCAGTTTTGGCATCCTAGTGCAAATTAGGATTCTTTGGTAGTTTCGGTTCATACACTTTCTAATTGGTTGATATAGACTCTACTAAAGAACTCACAAGACTGGATTCTACCTCATTGAGAATTTTATTTTTCTTTTGGAGTGATTAACGGTGAGGTTTGCTAACTTTCCTTTTTGTGTGTTTAGTGTTTATTTTGTAGGTTTTTTGAAAATGTCTAAGGTTGGTCAAGGTGATAATGACCATAATGATGTCTATGACACATTAAAAAATTCCAACAACAGTTAGATGAACAGGCTGCCGTACTACGAACTTTGAGTGCTACTATCAATGAGGTACGATTGAATCAAGAGCCTCAATATCGAAATCCAATTAAAAAAGATGCGGATAACCAGCCTTCTGCTCATAGGCGCGATCCTCGACGTGCCCCTAGAACTGATTATGATTTTCATGATCGTGGGCAACCCTCTTTGGCAAAACTGAAGTTCACAATTCCCTAATTTCGTGGTAAGAATGATCCAGAATCTTATTGTGAATGGGAATCTAAGATTGAACTTATGTTTCGATATTATAAATGTCCGGAAGATGAAAAGGTAGCATTAGAAACATTGGAATTTTCAGATTATGCATTAAGTTGGTGGACTCAACTTGGGGTGAATCGTTATCGGAATTGTGAAGGTGAGATTTCGACATGGGATGAGTTGAAACAAATTATGCGTAAAAGATTTATTCCATCTCACCACTATAGAGAGATTAAAACAAAGCTTAGAAGACTTGTTCAAGGTAGTACGACGGTGGATGAATATTTTAAGGAGATGGAGATTCTCATTCAGAGAGCTAATGTGGAGGAGGATGAGGAAACAACTATGGTTCGATTTATTGATGGTTTGAATAGGCCAATAGCTAATACATTGCGGCTACAAACTTACATTGATTTGGAAGAAGCAGTTCATAAAGCCATTGAGATCGAGCAACAATTAAAGGAACAAAGGTTTGGTTCCTTCTCTACTTCACAATACTATAGAGGTAACACTTCCAATTCCGATTTTAAAAGTTCAAAATCACCTTTTGTTACTAATAAGTCTTCTTTGAGTAATGGAAGTAAGCAATCAGATTGGAAAAAAGGGGCTCCTGTTAAAGCGCAAACACCTTCTAAGCAGCCCAATTTAGGTGATTCGAATGTGCAGAGGACTCGTGAGATTGAATGTTTTAAGTGCAAAAGGCGTGGTCATTATAGTAGGGAATGCCCTAACACGAGATTACTTCTTCTGAAAGATAATGGTGAGTACACTTTTGACTCTGATAAAACAAATCCAGATATGCCAGAACTTGTGGATGACAGTGATAGGGGCGAAGAGTTGGTTGAACCACCAAAAGAAGGGGGCTTTGCTGAT
Source organism: Gossypium hirsutum (assembly GCF_007990345.1). NCBI lineage: Eukaryota > Viridiplantae > Streptophyta > Magnoliopsida > Malvales > Malvaceae > Gossypium > Gossypium hirsutum. The sequence continues at coordinate 31,667,727 of NC_053444.1, forward strand.
TTTCAATGCCTTGTAGTTGGCCGAACCCTTAACATCCAGATGAAATATGATGTTGATAACCAAAGGACCAATATTTTCCATTCTCGGTGTTTTATTAAAGGTAACTTATGTTCACTCATTATTGATAGTGGGAGTTGCTCGAATGTAGTGAGCAGCTATTTGGTAGATTCTTTAAAGTTGCCTTGTACCAAACACCCTAAGCCATATCACCTTCAGTGGCTTAATGAATGCTCCGAAGTTAAAGTTACAAAATAGTCCTTGGTCACTTTTAAGCTCGGGAATTATGAGGATGAAGTATGGTGTGATGTGGTCCCAATGCATGCGGCACACTTGCTCATTGGACAGCCTTGGCAATTTGATCGCGATGTTACACATCAAGGTAAGTTTAATTGATACTCCATTGTGTTTAAAGGCTAGAAATTCACTTTTGCTCCTTTAAATCCCACTGATGTATATAAAGATCAATTGAAGATGATTAAATTTTGTAAGGGGGTAAGGGAGAAAGGACAAGTACAAAAGACAGAGAGAAAAGTGTCTAGTAGTGAAAAAAGTCAAAATCTAAAAAGCCCAAAGGTGAGTGAATCCACAAGTGGTAAAATGAGAGAAAAAAATTTTTGGCAACAAAAAAAGATGTGCGGAGAGCCCTACTCAATAAATAGCCTTGTATCCTTGTGAGGTTTAGGCAAGATTATTTATCTTTATCTGACATTAACGAAAATTAGCCTAGTGTGTTTCAGTGTCTTTTGCAGGATTATGAGGATGTTTTTAGTGAGACACCTAAAGGTTTACCACCTTTACCTGGGATAGAGCATCAAATTGACTTAGTACCCGGACCTTAAATACCAAATCGACCAGCCTATAGATGCAATCCCGAGGAGACAAAGGAATTGCAATGGCAAGTTGAGGAATTACTAGACAAAGGGTACATTCGTGAAAGCCTAAGCCCTTGTGTCGTTCCTGTCTTATTGGTACCAAAGAAATATGGTACGTATCGAATGTGTGTTGATTGCCGCCCAATCAAAAAAATAACGGTAAAGTATTAACATCCAATTCCTAGACTTGATGATATGCTTGATGAATTACATGGTTCAATTATATTTACAAAAATTGATTTAAAAAGTGGTTATCATCAAATTCGAATGAGGGAAGGGGATGAATGGAAAACAACTTTTAAAACAAAATTTGGATTGTATGAATGGCTAGTTATGCCTTTCAGCCTTACTAATGCACCTAGTACATTTATGAGATTAATGAATCACGTTTTAAGGCTTCACTTGGGTAAATTTGTAGTAGTTTACTTAGATGATATTTTAATTTACTCCAAGACATTAGATGATCATGTTTTCCATGTTAGAACCGTTTTCGATATTCTGCGGGCTGAAAAATTATTTGCCAACCTTGATAAATGCACATTCTATTGTGATAAACTAATATTCTTAGGTTTCATAGTTAGTGCTCAAGGTATTCATGTCGATGAGGATAAAGTCAAGGCAATCAAGGAGTGGCCGACTCCTAAATTGGTAACGAGGTGAGATCTTTCCATGGTTTAGCTAGTTTTTATAGACGATTTGTGAAAGATTTCTCTACTATTGTTGCCCCATTAACAGAGGTTATAAAGAAATCTGTGGGTTTCAAATGGGGTGAAACCCAAGAAAAGGCTTTTCAGACCCTAAAAGCTAAATTATATTCTGCTCCTCTTCTTAAATTACCTGATTTTACTAATACTTTCGAACTTGAGTGTGATGCTTCAGGAATTGGAATTGGCACCATTTTAATGCAAGATAAGCAACCAATTGCTTATTTTAGTGAGAAATTGAATGGTGCACAATTAAACTACTCAACTTATGACAAAGAACTATTGGCATTGGTTCGTGCACTTCAAGTATGGCAACATTATTTGCTTCCTAATGAGTTTGTCAGACATACAGATCATGAATCCCTTAAGTGGTTAAAAGGACAAGGTAAGTTGAGTAAACGACATGCCCGATGGGTAGAATTCATTGAAACATTCCCTTATGTGATAAAATATAAAACAGGTAAAGATAATGTAGTTGCAGATGCTTTGTCTAGACGATATGCTTTAATAGCTACATTGAATGCTAAAGTCTTAGGGTTTGAACATATTAAGGAGTTATATGATGATGATGCTGATTTCGGCCATATCTATAAGAATTGTGGACATACTACTTTTGAAAAGTTTTATCTTGTAGATGACTTTCTTTTTCGTATAAACAGGTTGTGCATACCAAAGTGTTCCATGAGAGACTTATTGATTCATGAGGCCCATAGTGGGGGTTTAATGGGACATTTTGGAGTGGCCAAAACACTAGACATCTTGCAAGAACACTTCCATTGGCCACATATGAAGAAAGATGTCGAAAAGGTATGTTCCAAGTGCATTACATGTAAACAAGCAAAATCTAAGGTAATGCCTCATGGCCTTTACATCCTTTACCAATTCCTACTTCACCTTGGATAGACTTATCCATGGATTTTATTCTAGGTTTGCCTCGAACTAAGAAAAGAAGAGATAGTATATTTGTTGTTGTTGACATGTTTTCAAAGATGGCACAGTTTATTCCTTTTCACAAAACAAATTGTGACACCCCTAAAGTGACCCTAGTCGGAAAGTGGTTTCGGGACCACTAAACCGAGTCATAAAGATAATTAACCGTCATAGTTGATGCTCATTATATGTACATATGCATGTGTGAAAATTTCATGTTTGAATTTTGTTAATAGTAAGTGAATTTTATCAAATAGGACTTATGTGAGAAAATTTGGAAATGTGCTAGGCAAATGGAGAGTGGCCTAATAATGCATGTTGTGAAATGATGGGTTTGCATGTCAAATTACCCAAAATTAAAGCATAGTGGCTGGCCATGCTATGGGTGGAAACATGTTGCAAACATGTTGTGTTAGTGAGTTATGTTAGAAAGAATAAAAAAAAAGGGGTTAGGATTAAAGTAATGCAAAAAGGTGGAGTGATGAAAGAAAAATGGTCTCATCCATGCCTCCCCTTTGCCGTGAATGGAAGAAAGGAAACAAAGAAAAAAAAAGTGTTCATCCTTGAACATCTTTGGCCGAATAGAAGAAAGGAAGGGAATGAGCTTGGAGAAAAATCGGCTATGAAGGCTCACTAGATTAAGGTATGTTTAGTGTTGCTTTGAAAGTTCATACATCCCTTGGATGATTACTCTAAATTCTAACTATCTCATGGATGGATTTGGGATTATTAGAGAGTTAGTATTCGACTAAGAGGCTTCAAAAGTTTTAGTTGAAGCCTTGAGACTATTAGCATGTTAGCTATATGGATGTGTTAAGTTACTTGAAATGCTAGATAAATTTGAACTCCCTACCAAATTCTTTAGGCAACCCATGTTAGAAATTTCGGTATTGAGATGTCTAGATCTTTCGGCCATTGTAGCTATGGAGGAATAAAGTTTTTGTTTCTTGTTAAATTGGATGAATCTTGTTGTATGAGTGCTTGAACAAACTATGATTAAATGGATGCATAGATTCAAAGTGGGAAGAAATGGGCTATTATATTTGATGCTAATGCCGAATATGAAGATGATGAACTTGAATAAATAATATTCAGCTAGCATGATAAGTTATGAAATATTAAGTAGATGATATAATTGATTGATGAAGTGGCTAATAGGGATTTCTAATGAAATTGTTGCCAAGGCCGAATGTATCATGAAGTAAATAAAAAAAAAATTCTAAATGTGCATTATGTGCTTATATGTGTATTCGGCCAGGGAAGTTTGACATGAAACTTTGATAGGTTTGAGAGATGAATGACCGAATGAGCTAGAGGTTATGTATGGGTGAATTTTATGCACATGTGTGTGTGTGGCATTAGTAGCTAATGGCATTCGGCATTGTTTAATTAAAATTAGAAATGAATGCTTGAAAGTTAAATAGGTCGCTCTAATGACCAAATATGCTAAAAGCTAATATATGGACAAATGATACGAATGGATTGGTTTTTGAAATGTATATGGTTGCCATATGTATGTGTTTGATTGAGAAGTAAATTTGTTTGATTTAGCTCAAGAGCCTAGAGGATCAAAGTTGGATAAGGGAAAGGAAAAAAGTGATCGAAGAGCCGTCGTAATCGTTCGGCAACTTCCGAGGTAAGTTTTAAGTGATTAAACGTTGAGTAAATTCAATTATAATAGGACATGATGAGTTGATTTAATAAGATATGATGTGGCCATGATATGTTCTAAGCTCAAATGGTAAGTTCTTAAGTGTTTGAGCTTGGGAATTTAAGGGTAATTTGAAATAGTCTGCTTAGGACAGCAGCAGTAACGTGATTTTAGAAAATCACCATAAATTTATGGATTTGAATTAGAGGCTGAATGAGACATTAAATTAAAGCTTAATGAGTCTAGTTTCTTATAAAAGAAACCGTGTAAGCAAAGGAATTTCCGATAATGAGATACTTAAAGTTGTGTGAGACAGCGCAGAATGGAATTGTAATCCTCTGTTCTGTTTTTATAAAATCATTATAAATTGTACAAAAATGGTTATAAGATAAAATTTATATGCTTAGACTCCTTAATGAGTCTAGTTTCAAATGAAATCAAATACAACACATTTTGAATTCTGTAAAATGATAAATTTTATTCGTAGTGACGAGTGGTCAGATTAGTCAAACAGTGAAACAGGGGAAACTTTAAGAAAAATCTGGTATTGATTGGCCAAACCTAAAATTCTGGAAATTTTATGGATGGAAGATATACGAGTCTATATTCAGGAAAAATTAACGGAAAGTGATTTGGAGTTTTGTAGCTCCAGTTATAAATAATTTAGTGACTATTGCTCAGGAAAAATAGCTTGTGCTGAATTGTGTTGTAAACCTTGATAAACTTGTTTTAGTTGCTCATAAGCTATTGATTAAACCCATACGTGAATTCTAAATTGTGATATTGCAAAATGATAGATGTAGATTCAGCCAAGACAGTGTGTATACGTGAAAGTGTATATATGTGATAAGGCTTAATGGCCGATGTGATGAATGTGAAAGAGTATATATGTGATAAGGCCTAATGGCCGATGTGATGAATGTGAAAGTGTATGTATGTGATAAGGCCTAATGGCCGATGTGATGAATGCGAAAGTGTATATATATGTGATAAGGCCTAATGGCCGATGTGATGAATGCGAAAGTGTATATATGTGATAAGGCCTAATGGCCGATGTGATGAATGGGAAAGTGTATATATGTGATAAGGCCTAATGGCCGATGTGATGAATGTGAAAGTGTATATATGTGATGAATGTGAAAGTGTATATATGTGACAGGGCCGAGTGGCCAACGTGATGGATGTGAAAGTGTATAAATGTGATAAGTCCCGAAGGGCATTTGTGTCAGTACTATATCCGGGTTAAAACCCCGCAGGCTTTATGCGAGAGTATTATCCTGATTAATGTCCGTAGGCTTCGTGCTCGTACTATATCCGAGCTTTAAAGACCCGACGGCTAAATGCTAGGATTCAAGTAAGACTTTGATATTGAGTATCTGCATTAAGTTACCATCAAATAAGTATTATGTTGTGACAGCCCAAAGTTGACCCTAGTCGGGAAGTGGTTTCGGGACCGCTAAACCGAGTCACCGAAATGTTTGAATGTGATACTTATTGTCTAGAATATGTAATTATGAATGTGTGAAAATTTCAAGCTTCAATTTGGTTGATTTCATGTGAATTTAGTCAATAGGACTTATGTGAGAAAATTCAAAAATGTGATAGGTCAATGTGTGAGGACCTATTAGTGATGTGGACAAAGGGGGGGACTTGCATGTCAAATTTCCCCCCTAATGAGTAGTGGCCGGCCATGACAAAGAATGATGGGCAAAACATGTCATGAAACATGTTTTGTTAGTGGAAGAATAAAATAAGAAGTATGGGTAATAAAGAAATGGAAAACAAAAAAAAAAATGTGTGTGTGTAGTGTTTGTCCCCCCCCCATTGCCGTGAGCTCAAGAGAAGAAAGGAGAAAAGTTTGTGTTCATCCTTTCTCACCTCCATTTTAGCCTAAATTAGAAAGAAAAACAAAGAAAAAAAATTTCTCATCCTTTGGTTCATCCTTGGCCAAAAATTTTAAGGAGGAAAGAAGAAGAAAGGTGAAGAGATTCGGCCATGCATGTAGCTAGGCCAAGGTATGTTTAATGATGTTCCATGAGATGCATGCATGTTTTAGTTGTTAGCTTGAGTTCTACCTAGCCCATGGTCTAAATCTTGCTATGTGATGGAAATGGCACTTGACCATGGATGCATCATTCTTGGTTGGTGTTTGATGTTGTGGTGATGAGGCATGAGGATGAGTTAAGATTCGGCCTAGGTGGGGGTTGTGTTAATGCCATTGCATGCAAAATATGAAGCTTGTTAATGATGCATGTGATGATGGCTTGATGATTCTTGAACCTCCTTTTTAGCATTTTTGTGTGAGCACATATGTGCATTGGTTGCTAAAGGGAGAAGAATCGGCTAGCAAGATGTGTGCTAAGGCCGAATGTAACTTTGCATGTTGATGAGCAATGCATGTGTTAAATCGATGAAAAGGGGGAGGATGCTTTACTAGTGTGTATATGTGTGTATTAAGTGTTGAAATCGACCCCAAAAATGGACATGCATATTCGGCCAAGGGGAAAGAAATTAGCTAATATGTTGTGTTGATGCATGATTTTTGCATGTATGAGACTTTAATGTCTAATGTATGAATATGGGCTAAGTGCCTTGTGTTCATCTTTTGATGCCTAAATGATGAAATCAATTTATTTGTTTGATTAAGCTCAAGAGCAAAGGGGAAATAAATCCGATAAAGGGAAGGAAAAAGTGGTCGAATAGTTAGCGGGATCGTTCGACAACACCCGAGGTAAGTTCTTGAGTAAGAGAGCTTAAATTTCGATGTGATTAAATCATGCTCTATGTGTGGCTATTGAGCCGAATGTACAAGGACAATATGTGCCTTGTGTTTGAGTTTCTTAAACGAAAATGAAATATGAATGTGCCATGAATTATTGTTAGATGTGCATGATTAATTGAATGCTGTCCGGGCTAAGTCCCGAAGGCTTTGTGCTAAGTGAATATATCCGGACTAAGATCCGAAGGCCTTTGTGCGAGATACTAAATCCGGGTTAAGTCCCGAAGGCATTCGTGCGAGTTGTTAAATCCGGGTTAAGTCCCGAAGGCATTCGTGCGAGTTGTTAAATCCGGGTTAAGTCCCGAAGGCATTCGTGCGAGTTGTTAAATCCGGGTTAAGTCCCGAAGGCATTGTGTGAGTTACTAAACCGGGCTATGTCCCGAAGGCATTTGAACGAGGAGCTATATCCGGTTAAATCCCGAAGGTACGTGATTTGGTAATGAATGAGCTTGCTGTAAAATTTCAGCGAATACTCGAAAAACATCCCAATATGGGGATATGTTACGTATGTGTTAAATATTAATCGAGCCCTTACAAATAAATGTTCGCTCAGTTGATAAACGAGCTACCGGCCTTCGGCCAAGTTAGTTTATTGTGTATGTACATAAGGGTTGTTAATGTTGTGAAGCAAGTTTGATATCGGTAAATTGCGTATTATGAAATATTCCGTTTAGCTAAATGTGTGCTATTATTTGTGCATGCTGGAATTCCTTGCTCAAACTTACTAAGCATAAATTGCTTACTCGTTACATTGCTCCTCTGTTTTATAGATTTTTGGTTCTCCAGCTATCGGACTCGGGATCTTGAAGTCGAAGTCGCCCACACTATCAAAGGCTCTTTTGGGTACTATTTTGGTTGAATTTTGATATGGCATGTATAGGACTACCCATCGTTGTCTTTCGAGTACTTTATGAAATGTATAAGTGTACAGCCATGCGAAAATGGCTTGTAGAAGTGGAGTATGGCATTAGACCATGCGTATTTATGAATGTATAGATGGTTTCATGATGTAACTATAGTTGGAATGGAAGTGTTGAGCAAATGACCAGCCACTAGAATGGCTAAGTATGATCATATGTGGGCTTATGTATGACAAGGCCCTAGTTGGTCCATGAAACCCCAAATTAGGTAAGGTTTACTTTGAAAACAGAAGCTGATAGCAGCAGTGGTGTGGATTGGAAAAATCACAAGAATTCGTAGGAGTGGAATTAAATAGTGAATAAATTATGTAATCGAACCTTGATGAATCTACTTTCATATGGAAGTAACGAAACAATCATAGGAACAGTACAGTAAGAGATATTCGGGTTCTTGTGGAACAGGGCCAGAACAGTTTCTGGATTCCCTGTTCCGACTTTGGAAATTCACTATAAATTGACCAGAGATAATTAGGGGTCATACCATATATGTATGGATTCCTCTCTGAGTCTAGTTTCCATAGAAACAAACGGCATCAGTATTGAAGCTCTGTGCAGAGAGATATCCAAGTTGTAATGGGAAAAGGTCAGTGTAGTCGACCCCTGTAACATGGGAGACTTTGACTAATAAACTGTACTAATTGGCCCGACCAAAAATTCTAGAAAAAAATACATAGGTGGGGACATGAGTCTAGTTTCAGGGAAAAATCACAAAACTGATTTTTGAGTTGTGAAACTCAAGATATGATTTTTGAAGCGACTAGTACTCAGACTGGGCAGTGTCTGAAAAAAAAAAAAAAATTTTTCAAAGTTTGTTAACATCTCGTGTCCGACTCCGGTGTCGGTCTCGGGTTCGGGGTGTTACATTTTATTGGTATCAGAGCCAGGTTTAGTCGATTCTAGGACTACCGTAATGTGTTGGGTCTAGCTATACATGCCATTTTATGTGATTACTTGATAGTGTGGTGACTTCTGACAATTGTAAATGTGTTTATAGTAATGGATCCCGATCGTGACCGAGAGGTAGCTGATGATCTTGAGAGTGTAGGGCCTGCTCCCGCGCAAGGGGCAGTGCCGGTAGACTCTCAACCTAATGCTAGTAATCCGAATGATGAAGCTAGACAAGCATTCTATAGCGTGATGAATGATTGGTTCAACCAATACATTCGAACTAATATGGCTGTTCCACAACCTCCATTCCCGACAAATACTACCCCCGCACCTACAATACCACCGGTAACTGACCAAATAAGGTCAAATAAGCCCCCAGTTGACAGAATCCGAAAACATGGGGCTACTGAATTTAAGGCTATGGATAGCGATGATGCCGAGCAAGCTGAATTTTGGCTGGACAACACTATCCGGGTACTCGATGAGCTATCTTGTACACCCGATGAATGTCTAAAGTGTGCTATCTCCTTGCTACGTGATTCTGCCTACTATTGGTGGAGTACTCTGACTTCTATTGTGCCCCGAGAGCAAGTAACTTGGGAGTTTTTCCAAACTGAGTTTCGGAAAAAGTATATCAATCAGAGATTTGTTGATCAAAAACGGAAGGAATTTCTTGAGCTTAAGCAAGGCTCCATGTCGGTTACTGATTACGAGCGAAAATTTGTTAGACTTAGCAAATACGCTCGGGAATGTGTTTCGTCCGAAGCTATTATGTGTAAACGCTTCGAGGATGGGCTGAATGAAGATATAAAAATGTTCGTTGGCGTTCTTGAAATACGAGAGTTCGTGGTACTTGTTGAACGAGCTTGTAAAGCCGAAGAGCTTAGAAAAGAAAAGCAAAGAGTTGATGAGGGAACTGGAGAGTTTCGTAAAAGATCCTCGGGAAGGTCTCTTCAACAGACATCGAAGAGATTTCGAGATGATGCGGGCCAGTTTAGAGGCACTTCGGGCCTTTTTGGACGAGATCGTGATCGACCCCCTGTGGGTACACGTGGCACTTCGGTCGCCAGTGTTGGGAATGAACGTCGAGACATGACGAAATGCCGATATTGCGGTAAATGGCATTCGGGGAGTTGTAGATTTCCTGACCGCTCCTGTTACAAATGCGGATCAGTGGACCACTTCATTAAAGATTGCCCGAGGTTGTCGGGACAGAATGCAAATCAGAGTGGGAGACCGGGTGCTACCACTGCTCGAGGTAGACCATCTGGAAATATGGGCAATGCTGGTGGTGGTCAGAGAGGATCTAGAGATGATATAACCAGATCCGAAGCCCGTGCGCCTGCTAGAGCTTATGCTATACGTGCCCGCGAGGATGCTTCTTTGCCTGATGTTATTACCGGTACATTCACCCTCTTTGATACTAATGTAATTGCTTTGATTGACCCCGGTTCTACCCATTCTTACATATGTGAAACCTTAGCATCCAGTAAGACTTTACCTATTGAGTCTACTGAGTTTGTAATTCGGGTGTCAAATCCCTTGGGTCGTTACGTGCTTGTCGACAAAGTGTGTAAGAAATGTCCCCTGGAAAATTCGAGGTTCCTGTTTTCCAGCGGACTTGATGCTTTTGCCGTTTGATGAATTTGATGTTATCCTTGGGTTGGATTGGTTGACCGCGCATGATGCGATTGTGAATTGCAAGAGCAAGACTATTGATTTGAGGTGCGCAAATAACGAAGTAGTCCGAATTGAGTCTGCGGACTTGGAGGGGATGCCAGCTGTAATATCAGCAATGTTGGCACAGAAATATGTAAGAAAATGGTGCGAAGCATACCTTGCATATGTGCTTGTTGACAAAGAATTAGAAAAGAAACCCGAATCTGTGCCGGTGGTTTGTGAATACCCGGATGTTTTTCCGGAAGAATTACCGGGTTTACCACATGTTCGGGAGGTAGAGTTTGGTATTGAGCTTGTACCTGGGACTACGCCGATTTCGATAGCTCCGTATCGTATGGCACCAACCGAGTTAAAGGAGTTGAAAGCTCAGTTGCAAGAACTGACGGAGAGAGGTTTCGCTCGACCAAGTTTCTCACCTTGGGGTGCACCAGTATTGTTCGTGAAAAAGAAGGACGGAACCATGAGGTTGTGCATTGACTATCGTCAGCTGAATAAAGTGACGATAAAGAACAAATATCCGTTGCCGCGCATCGATGATTTGTTCGACCAACTGAAGGGAGCCTCAGTGTTCTCAAAAATAGATTTGAGATCGGGCTATTATCAGTTGCGAATTCAAGATCCAGATATTCCCAAAACTGCCTTCAGAACGAGATATGGTCACTACGAATTCTTAGTGATGCCGTTTGGGCTCACTAATGCCCCTGCGGTATTTATGGATTTGATGAATCGGATCTTCAGACCGTATTCGGATCAGTTCGTAGTTGTGTTCATTGATGACATTTTGGTCTATTCAAGAGATGAGACCGAACATGCTGAGCATCTGAGGCTAGTGCTGCAAATTTTGCGGGATAAGCAGTTATATGCTAAGTTCAGTAAGTGTGAGCTCTGGTTAAGAGAGGTTAGCTACTTGGGTCATGTGGTATCCGCGTCGGGTATTCGAATTGACCCGAACAAAATTTCAGCCATACTGGACTGGAAACCTCCGAGAAATGTTACTGAAGTTCGGAGCTTTTTGGGGCTCGCCGGTTATTACCGACGATTTGTGAAAGGTTTCTCGATGATAGCCACACCAATGACGAAGCTACTTCAAAGGATGTTAAGTTCGAGTGGACGGAGAAATGTCAGAAAAGTTTCGACCAACTGAAAACTCGTTTGACTGAAGCTCCAATTTTGGTGCAACCCGAATCAGGTAAAGAGTTTGTCATCTATAGTGACGCATCCCTACTTGGGTTGGGTTGCGTATTGATGCAAGAAGGTCGAGTCGTGGCCTATGCGTCGAGACAATTGAAGCCACACGAGAGGAATTATCCGACCCATGATCTCGAACTAGCTGCCATCGTGTTTGCTTTAAAAATATGGCGACATTATCTGTTTGGTGAGAAGTGCCATGTATTTTCGGATCACAAAAGTCTCAAATATTTGATGACTCAACTAGACTTGAATCTGCGACAAAGACGTTGGCTTGAGTTGTTGAAAGATTACGAGCTTGTCATTGATTACCACCCGGGAAAGGCTAACGTGGTTGCGGACGCCTTAAGCCGGAAGTCATTGTTTGCTTTACGAGCGATGAACGTGCATTTGTCTGTTTTACCAGACAGTGTGTTAGTAGCTGAATTAAAAGCTAAACTATTATTGACTCACCAAATTCGTGAAGCTCAGAAAGTCGATGATGAATTGGTTGCAAAACGGTCTAAGTGTTTTCCGAACGAGGAATCAGAGTTTCAAATTGATGATGATGATTGTTTGAGGTTCAGAAATCATTTGTGTGTTCCAAGGAATTCGGAACTCATTTCGATGATTCTGAACGAAGCCCATTGTAGCCGAATGTCAATTCACCCGGGGAGTACGAAAATGTACAACGATTTGAAACGTCAATTTTGGTGGCATGGTATGAAACGGGACATCTCTGACTTTGTTTCGAGATGTTTAATATGTCAACAAGTGAACGCGGAACATCAAGTGTCTTCAGGATTACTCCAGCCGATCATGATACCCGAGTGGAAATGGGATCGAGTCACAATGGACTTTGTGTCCGGACTGCCTTTGTCAGCAAGTAAGAAGGATGCGATATGGGTTATTGTTGATAGACTGACTAAGTCGGCTCATTTCATCCCCGTACGTACGGATTTTTCATTGGATAAACTAGCTGAATTGTACGTTTATCAAATTGTGAGATTACACGGGGTACCTGTTTCTATCGTGTCGGATAGAGATCCGAGATTCACCTCACGATTTTGGAAGAAATTGCAAGAAGCTCTGGGTACCAAGTTGCATTTTAGCACTGCTTTTCACCCCCAAACCGATGGTCAATCCGAGCGGATAATTCAGATACTTGAGGATATGTTGAGATGTTGCATCCTCGAGTTCAGTAGTTCATGGGAACGGTATTTACCTTTGATTGAATTCGCTTACAACAATAGTTTTCAATCAAGTATTAAGATGACACCTTACGAGGCTTTGTACGGTCGTAAATGCCGTACACCATTGTTTTGGACCGAGCTCGGTGAAAGTAAAATTTTCGGAGTTGATTTGATTAAAGATGCTGAGCAGAAAGTAAAGGTAATCCGTGAAAGTCTGAAGGTAGCCACGGATCGTCAGAAGTCGTACGCAGATTTGAAACGAAAAGACATCGAGTATCAGGTGGGAGACAAAGTGTTCCTTAAGGTTTCACCTTGGAAAAAGATACTCAGGTTCGGCCGTAAGGGCAAGTTGAGCCCAAGATTCATTGGGCCGTACGAAATCTCCGAACGAGTTGGTCCGGTTGCGTATAGATTGATTTTGCCCCCGAAGCTTGAAAAGATTCATGATGTCTTTCATGTTTCGATGCTTCGACGCTATCGATCTGATCCATCGCATATAATTAGCCCATCAGAGGTTGAAATTCAAGTCGACATGAGCTATGAAGAAGAACCGATGCGTATCCTAGCTCGTGAAGTGAAGGAGTTGCGAAACAAAAGAGTTCCGCTAGTAAAGGTGTTATGGCTCAAACACGGGATCGAGGAAGCTACTTGGGAGACCGAGAGCTCGATGAAAGAACGATACCCAAACCTATTTACCGGTAAGATTTTCGGGGACGAAAATTTCTTAAGTGGGGGAGAGTTGTGACAGCCCAAAGTTGACCCTAGTCGGGAAGTGGTTTCGGGACCGCTAAACCGAGTCACCGAAATGTTTGAATGTGATACTTATTGTCTAGAATATGTAATTATGAATGTGTGAAAATTTCAAGCTTCAATTTGGTTGATTTCATGTGAATTTAGTCAATAGGACTTATGTGAGAAAATTCAAAAATGTGATAGGTCAATGTGTGAGGACCTATTAGTGATGTGGACAAAGGGGGGGACTTGCATGTCAAATTTCCCCCCCTAATGAGTAGTGGCCGGCCATGACAAAGAATGATGGGCAAAACATGTCATGAAACATGTTTTGTTAGTGGAAGAATAAAATAAGAAGTATGGGTAATAAAGAAATGGAAAACAAAAAAAAAAATGTGTGTGTGTAGTGTTTGTCCCCCCCCCATTGCCGTGAGCTCAAGAGAAGAAAGGAGAAAAGTTTGTGTTCATCCTTTCTCACCTCCATTTTAGCCTAAATTAGAAAGAAAAACAAAGAAAAAAAATTTCTCATCCTTTGGTTCATCCTTGGCCAAAAATTTTAAGGAGGAAAGAAGAAGAAAGGTGAAGAGATTCGGCCATGCATGTAGCTAGGCCAAGGTATGTTTAATGATGTTCCATGAGATGCATGCATGTTTTAGTTGTTAGCTTGAGTTCTACCTAGCCCATGGTCTAAATCTTGCTATGTGATGGAAATGGCACTTGACCATGGATGCATCATTCTTGGTTGGTGTTTGATGTTGTGGTGATGAGGCATGAGGATGAGTTAAGATTCGGCCTAGGTGGGGGTTGTGTTAATGCCATTGCATGCAAAATATGAAGCTTGTTAATGATGCATGTGATGATGGCTTGATGATTCTTGAACCTCCTTTTTAGCATTTTTGTGTGAGCACATATGTGCATTGGTTGCTAAAGGGAGAAGAATCGGCTAGCAAGATGTGTGCTAAGGCCGAATGTAACTTTGCATGTTGATGAGCAATGCATGTGTTAAATCGATGAAAAGGGGGAGGATGCTTTACTAGTGTGTATATGTGTGTATTAAGTGTTGAAATCGACCCCAAAAATGGACATGCATATTCGGCCAAGGGGAAAGAAATTAGCTAATATGTTGTGTTGATGCATGATTTTTGCATGTATGAGACTTTAATGTCTAATGTATGAATATGGGCTAAGTGCCTTGTGTTCATCTTTTGATGCCTAAATGATGAAATCAATTTATTTGTTTGATTAAGCTCAAGAGCAAAGGGGAAATAAATCCGATAAAGGGAAGGAAAAAGTGGTCGAATAGTTAGCGGGATCGTTCGACAACACCCGAGGTAAGTTCTTGAGTAAGAGAGCTTAAATTTCGATGTGATTAAATCATGCTCTATGTGTGGCTATTGAGCCGAATGTACAAGGACAATATGTGCCTTGTGTTTGAGTTTCTTAAACGAAAATGAAATATGAATGTGCCATGAATTATTGTTAGATGTGCATGATTAATTGAATGCTGTCCGGGCTAAGTCCCGAAGGCTTTGTGCTAAGTGAATATATCCGGACTAAGATCCGAAGGCCTTTGTGCGAGATACTAAATCCGGGTTAAGTCCCGAAGGCATTCGTGCGAGTTGTTAAATCCGGGTTAAGTCCCGAAGGCATTCGTGCGAGTTGTTAAATCCGGGTTAAGTCCCGAAGGCATTCGTGCGAGTTGTTAAATCCGGGTTAAGTCCCGAAGGCATTGTGTGAGTTACTAAAACCGGGCTATGTCCCGAAGGCATTTGAACGAGGAGCTATATCCGGTTAAATCCCGAAGGTACGTGATTTGGTAATGAATGAGCTTGCTGTAAAATTTCAGCGAATACTCGAAAAACATCCCAATATGGGGATATGTTACGTATGTGTTAAATATTAATCGAGCCCTTACAAATAAATGTTCGCTCAGTTGATAAACGAGCTACCGGCCTTCGGCCAAGTTAGTTTATTGTGTATGTACATAAGGGTTGTTAATGTTGTGAAGCAAGTTTGATATCGGTAAATTGCGTATTATGAAATATTCCGTTTAGCTAAATGTGTGCTATTATTTGTGCATGCTGGAATTCCTTGCTCAAACTTACTAAGCATAAATTGCTTACTCGTTACATTGCTCCTCTGTTTTATAGATTTTTGGTTCTCCAGCTATCGGACTCGGGATCTTGAAGTCGAAGTCGCCCACACTATCAAAGGCTCTTTTGGGTACTATTTTGGTTGAATTTTGATATGGCATGTATAGGACTACCCATCGTTGTCTTTCGAGTACTTTATGAAATGTATAAGTGTACAGCCATGCGAAAATGGCTTGTAGAAGTGGAGTATGGCATTAGACCATGCGTATTTATGAATGTATAGATGGTTTCATGATGTAACTATAGTTGGAATGGAAGTGTTGAGCAAATGACCAGCCACTAGAATGGCTAAGTATGATCATATGTGGGCTTATGTATGACAAGGCCCTAGTTGGTCCATGAAACCCCAAATTAGGTAAGGTTTACTTTGAAAACAGAAGCTGATAGCAGCAGTGGTGTGGATTGGAAAAATCACAAGAATTCGTAGGAGTGGAATTAAATAGTGAATAAATTATGTAATCGAACCTTGATGAATCTACTTTCATATGGAAGTAACGAAACAATCATAGGAACAGTACAGTAAGAGATATTCGGGTTCTTGTGGAACAGGGCCAGAACAGTTTCTGGATTCCCTGTTCCGACTTTGGAAATTCACTATAAATTGACCAGAGATAATTAGGGGTCATACCATATATGTATGGATTCCTCTCTGAGTCTAGTTTCCATAGAAACAAACGGCATCAGTATTGAAGCTCTGTGCAGAGAGATATCCAAGTTGTAATGGGAAAAGGTCAGTGTAGTCGACCCCTGTAACATGGGAGATTTTGACTAATAAACTGTACTAATTGGCCCGACCAAAAATTCTAGAAAAAAATACATAGGTGGGGACATGAGTCTAGTTTCAGGGAAAAATCACAAAACTGATTTTTGAGTTGTGAAACTCAAGATATGATTTTTGAAGCGACTAGTACTCAGACTGGGCAGTGTCTGAAAAAAAAAAAAATTTTTCAAAGTTTGTTAACATCTCGTGTCCGACTCCGGTGTCGGTCTCGGGTTCGGGGTGTTACATATGTATTCAAGATGTTCAGGTACGTATTACTTACTCATCGGTGGAGTGATTTCGAGGTGAATTATCAGTATCAAAGAGGTAGGTAAATGTGATTAATATTATAACTCCAAATGTGAGAATGTGCTTTGGAAATATTTGACCATCTAGGTCATTATTATTCGAAAGTATATATGTGGCAGCCAAGTGTTGCGTTTAATGATATTATAAATCGAGATGAAGCTCTAGATTAACTTCATCGAACAGTTGAAACGAATGACCAATAATAGTGATTGAGAACACTTTGTCTTGCTTAAAACTTACTAAGCATTAAATGCTTACTCCGTTCTTTGAATCTCTGTTTTATAGATTTTGGTTCGTCAGCTATCGGACTCGGGATTATTGAAGTCGAAGTCGCCCACACTATCAAAGCCCTTTTGGTACACTTTTGGTTGAACTCTGAAAATGGCATGTATAGGACTACCCTTTTGTAGTGGGTCATGGACCCTTTGGATTTGTATAATTTTGGATAGCCATGCGAAAATGGCTTATATATGTTTGAGCATAATGTTATAATCATTTGGTATGGATATGGTTATTGAGAGGTGTGGATATGCTTAACAAGGATTGGCCATGGGAATGGTTAATCACTATCATAATTTGTGCTATTTATGCTAAAAGGGCTAGTTGAATCATGGAAACTATGAAATAGGTAAAGTCTACCTTAAAGGCAGATGCTGACAGCAGCAGTGATGTAGATTTGGAAAATCACTAAAAATAGTAGGAATAGAATTAAATAGTGAATAAATTATTTAAATGAACCTTGATGAATCCACTTTCATATGTAAGAAACGAAACGGTCATATGAGTGGTATGTTAAGAGATAATTAGGTTTTCGTGAGACAGGGCCAGAACGGTTTCTGGATTCCCTGTTCCGACTTTGGAAATTCATTATAAATTAACCAGAGATAATTAGGAGTCATGCCATATATTTTTAGATTCCTCTCTGAGTCTAGTTTCTATAGAAACAAACGGCATCAGTATTGAAGCTCTGTGCAGGGAGATATCCAAATCGTAATGCATGAAGGTCAGTGTAGTCGCACCCGGTAACAGGGGAGAATTTAACGAATAAACTGTACTAATTGGCCCGACCAAAAATTCTAGAAAAAAAATATGTAGATGGGCATATGAGTCTAGTTTCAGGGAAAAATTACGAAACTGATTTTCGAGTTCTGAAACTCAAGATATGATTTTAAGGTGACAGTGACGCAGTTAGCCAACTGCCTGGAAATTTTTAAAATGGACTGCGACAGTAAGCGAATTTAGTCTGTGAACCCCTCGTGTCCGACTCCAGCAACAGTCTCGGGTACGGGGTGTTACAATTTTATTGGTATCAGAGCTACGGTTTAGTCGATTCTAGGACTACCGTAATACGTTTGGGTCTAGCTATACATGCCATTATGTGAATATTTGATAGTGTGGTGATTTCTGACAATTGAAAATGTGTTTATTTATTGTAATGAATTCCGATCCCGATCGAGCTGTAGCAGATGGTATTGAGAGGACTGAGACATGCTTATGATGTGTCAATATTGAGAAGGGTATAACATAAGTAAGTTCTTGAGTAATAGAGCTTAAATTATGATTTGATTAGATCATGTTTTAAGCAAATCAAAATCGTGCTCTTTGTGTGTGGCTATTGAGCCGAAATGGCAGGAGTGATAAGTGTCTTGTGTTTGAGTTTTGCTAATGAAAATGAAATACGAATGTGTCATGATTTATTGTTAAATGTGCATGGTTATTCGAATGATGTCCGGGCTAAGTCCCGAAGGCTTTGTGCTAAGTGACCATATCCGGACTAAGATCCGAAGGCATTTGTGCGAGTTACTAATTCCGGGCTAAGCCCGAAGGCATTGGTGCGAGTTACTATAACCGGGCTAAGTCCCGAAGAGCATTCATGCTAGAGATGTATCCGGGCTAAGTTCCGAAGAGCATTCATGCTAGTGATGTATCCAGGCTAAGTTCCGAAGAGCATTCGTGCTAGTGATATATCCGTGCTAAACCCCGAAGAGCATTCGTGCTGGTGTTATATCCGGGCTAGGTCCCGAAGAGCAATCATGCTGGTGACGTGTATTTGGGCCTTCGTGCCCAGTAGGCTTCGTACCGGTAATTTGAGCAAAGTTTAAGTATTCATTACTATACGAATTCAAATTTAAATGAGATGATATGTTTAAAAGTGTACATACATGATGTTTATAGACTTGGTTAAGTCATTTCAATGTGTAATAACGAATGAATAAGAGCACTATGTGTGTGAATGATTAGAGGCACTGTGTGTGTGCGAATTCCTTTAATCGAGCACTATGAGTGCGAGATCGGTCAGTGGGCACTAAGTGTGTGAAGTGGAATTCATGTAAGACCTCGTCTGGGACGAAGGCATTGATTTGAGATAGTGTGTAAGACCATGTCTGGGACATGGCATCGGCTCGATATGTGAGCATATGAAAGACCATATCTAGGATATGGCATTGTAAGAGCTATATGTGCTTAATGAGTACCCGTAATGATTTCGAATGATTCAACGGGTATCGTTAACAGTGATTAAATGTGCTAAATGAATTCAATGTTCAGGTATGTGGAAGTTGATTTTCTTTTGGAAATGAGTTAAGTTGAATATTGAGATGTGATAAAGTTATAAAGGATATTTATTGGGATGTTTGAGTATATGTGTACTTTTGGTCAGATTACAGCTTATACATGAATGAAAATGTGGGTTACAAATATGTGGGTTGATGATGTGAATTATACATGTTAATATGTTCTTAATATGTGTTTGAAATGCATTTGTGAATTAAATTAAGTGATTATTGCTTATGAAATCAAGAAAATGAGATATATGTGCATACTTGTAGAAATATTTATGTATTTGTTTTAAGATAAGAAAATGATTTTATGGATCGATGCGAAATCAGTAATGAATTACAATTGCTATCGATGAGCTAATGTTTATATGGATATAATTCAATAAGAGGACGTTATCCTAAACTATGCATCGGTAGAAATTTTCGAGGACGAAAATCCCTAAAGGGGGGAAGAGTTGTGACACCCCTAAAGTGACCCTAGTCGGAAAGTGGTTTCGGGACCACTAAGCCGAGTCATAAAGATAATTAACCGTCATAGTTGATGCTCATTATATGTACATATGCATGTGTGAAAATTTCATGTTTGAATTTTGTTAATAGTAAGTGAATTTTATCAAATAGGACTTATGTGAGAAAATTTGGAAATGTGCTAGGCAAATGGAGAGTGGCCTAATAATGCATGTTGTGAAATGATGGGTTTGCATGTCAAATTACCCAAAATTAAAGCATAGTGGCTGGCCATGCTATGGGTGGAAACATGTTGCAAACATGTTGTGTTAGTGAGTTATGTTAGAAAGAATAAAAAAAAAGGGGTTAGGATTAAAGTAATGCAAAAAGGTGGAGTGATGAAAGAAAAATGGTCTCATCCATGCCTCCCCTTTTGCCGTGAATGGAAGAAAGGAAACAAAGAAAAAAAAAGTGTTCATCCTTGAACATCTTTGGCCGAATAGAAGAAAGAAAGGAAGGGAATGAGCTTGGAGAAAAATCGGCTATGAAGGCTCACTAGATTAAGGTATGTTTAGTGTTGCTTTGAAAGTTCATACATCCCTTGGATGATTACTCTAAATTCTAACTATCTCATGGATGGATTTGGGATTATTAGAGAGTTAGTATTCGACTAAGAGGCTTCAAAAGTTTTAGTTGAAGCCTTGAGACTATTAGCATGTTAGCTATATGGATGTGTTAAGTTACTTGAAATGCTAGATAAATTTGAACTCCCTACCAAATTCTTTAGGCAACCCATGTTAGAAATTTCGGTATTGAGATGTCTAGATCTTTCGACCATTGTAGCTATGGAGGAATAAAGTTTTTGTTTCTTGTTAAATTGGATGAATCTTGTTGTATGAGTGCTTGAACAAACTATGATTAAATGGATGCATAGATTCAAAGTGGGAAGAAATGGGCTATTATATTTGATGCTAATGCCGAATATGAAGATGATGAACTTGAATAAATAATATTCAGCTAGCATGATAAGTTATGAAATATTAAGTAGATGATATAATTGATTGATGAAGTGGCTAATAAGGATTTCTAATGAAATTGTTGCCAAGGCCGAATGTATCATGAAGTAAATAAAAAAAAATTCTAAATGTGCATTATGTGCTTATATGTGTATTCGGCCAGGGAAGTTTGACATGAAACTTTGATAGGTTTGAGAGATGAATGACCGAATGAGCTAGAGGTTATGTATGGGTGAATTTTATGCACATGTGTGTGTGTGGCATTAGTAGCTAATGGCATTCGGCATTGTTTAATTAAAATTAGAAATGAATGCTTGAAAGTTAAATAGGTCGCTCTAATGACCAAATATGCTAAAAGCTAATATATGGACAAATGATACGAATGAATTGGTTTTTGAAATGTATATGGTTGCCATATGTATGTGTTTGATTGAGAAGTAAATTTGTTTGATTTAGCTCAAGAGCCTAGAGGATCAAAGTTGGATAAGGGAAAGGAAAAAAGTGATCGAAGAGCCGTCGTAATCGTTCGGCAACTTCCGAGGTAAGTTTTAAGTGATTAAACGTTGAGTAAATTCAATTATAATAGGACATGATGAGTTGATTTAATAAGATATGATGTGGCCATGATATGTTCTAAGCTCAAATGGTAAGTTCTTAAGTGTTTGAGCTTGGGAATTTAAGGGTAATTTGAAATAGTCTGCTTAGGACAGCAGCAGTAACGTGACTTTAGAAAATCACCATAAATTTATGGATTTGAATTAGAGGCTGAATGAGACATGAAATTAAAGCTTAATGAGTCTAGTTTCTTATAAAAGAAACCGTGTAAGCAAAGGAATTTCCGATAATGAGATACTTAAAGTTGTGTGAGACAGCGCAGAATGGCATTGTAATCCTCTGTTCTGTTTTTATAAAATCATTATAAATTGTACAAAAATGGTTATAAGATAAAATTTATATGCTTAGACTCCTTAATGAGTCTAGTTTCAAATGAAATCAAATACAACACATTTTTAATTCTGTAAAATGAGAAATTTTATTCGTAGTGAAGAGTGGTCAGATTAGTCAAACAGTGAAACAGGGGAAACTTTAAGAAAAATCTGGTATTGATTGGCCAAACCTAAAATTCTGGAAATTTTATGGATGCAAGATATACGAGTCTATATTCAGGAAAAATTAACGGAAAGTGATTTGGAGTTTTGTAGCTCCAGTTATAAATAATTTAGTGACTATTGCACAGGAAAAACAGCTTGTGCTGAATTGTGTTGTAAACCTTGATAAACTTGTTTTAGTTGCTCATAAGCTATTGATTAAACCCATACGTGAATTCTAAATTGTGATATTGGAAAATGATAGATGTAGATTCAGCCAAGACAGTGTGTATACGTGAAAGTGTATATATGTGATAAGGCCTAATGGCCGATGTGATGAATGTGAAAGTGTATATATGTGATAAGGCCTAATGGCCGATGTGATGAATGTGAAAGTGTATGTATGTGATAAGGCCTAATGGCCGATGTGATGAATGTGAAAGTGTATGTATGTGATAAGGCCTAATGGCCGATGTGATGAATGCGAAAGTGTATATATATGTGATAAGGCCTAATGGCCGATGTGATGAATGCGAAAGTGTATATATATGTGATAAGGCCTAATGGTCGATGTGATGAATGCGAAAGTGTATATATATGTGATAAGGCCTAATGGCCGATGTGATGAATGCGAAAGTGTATATATGTGATAAGGCCTAATGGCCGATGTGATGAATGGGAAAGTGTATATATGTGATAAGGCCTAATGGCCGATGTGATGAATGTGAAAGTGTATATATGTGATAAGGCCTAATGGCCGATGTGATGAATGTGAAAGTATATATATATGTGATAAGGCCTAATGGCCGATGTGATGAATGTGAAAGTGTATATATTTGGTAAGGCCTAATGGCCGATGTGATGAATGTGAAAGTGTATATATGTGACAGGGCCGAGTGGCCAACGTGATGGATGTGAAAGTGTATAAATGTGATAAGTCCCGAAGGGCATTTGTGTCAGTACTATATCCGGGTTAAAACCCCGCAGGCTTTATGCGAGAGTATTATCCTGATTAATGTCCGTAGGCTTCGTGCTCGCACTATATCCGAGCTTTAAAGACCCGACGGCTAAATGCTAGGATTCAAGTAAGACTTTGATATTGAGTATCTACATTAAGTTACCATCAAATAAGTATTATGTATTCAAGATGTTCAGGTACGTATTACTTACTCATCGGTGGAGTGATTTCGAGGTGAATTATCAGTATCAAAGAGGTAGGTAAATGTGATTAATATTATAACTCCAAATGTGAGAATGTGCTTTGGAAATATTTGACCATCTAGGTCATTATTATTCGAAAGTATATATGTGGCAGCCAAGTGTTGCGTTTAATGATATTATAGATCGAGATGAAGCTCTAGATTAACTTCATCGAACAGTTGAAATGAATGACCAATAATAGTGATTGAGAACACTTTGTCTTGCTTAAAACTTGCTAAGCATTAAATGCTTACTCCGTTCTTTGAATCTCTGTTTTATAGATTTTGGTTCGTCAGCTATCGGACTCGGGATTATTGAAGTCGAAGTCGCCCACACTATCAAAGCCCTTTTGGTACACTTTTGGTTGAACTCTGAAAATGACATGTATAGGACTACCCTTTTTGTAGTGGGTCATGGACCCTTTGGATTTGTATAATTTTGGATAGCCATGCGAAAATGGCTTATATATGTTTGAGCATAATGTTATAATCATTTGGTATGGATATGGTTATTGAGAGGTGTGGATATGCTTAACAAGGATTGGCCATGGGAATGGTTAATCACTATCATAATTTGTGCTATTTATGCTAAAAGGGCTAGTTGAATCATGGAAACTATGAAATAGGTAAAGTCTACCTTAAAGGCAGATGCTGACAGCAGCAGTGATGTAGATTTGGAAAATCACTAAAAATAGTAGGAATAGAATTAAATAGTGAATAAATTATTTAAATGAACCTTGATGAATCCACTTTCATATGTAAGAAACGAAACGGTCATATGAGTGGTATGTTAAGAGATAATTAGATTTTCGTGAGACAGGGCCAGAACGGTTTCTGGATTCCCTGTTCCGACTTTGGAAATTCATTATAAATTAACCAGAGATAACTAGGAGTCATGCCATATATTTATAGATTCCTCTATGAGTCTAGTTTCTATAGAAACAAACGACATCAGTATTGAAGCTCTGTGCAGGGAGATATCCAAATCGTAATGCATGAAGGTCAGTGTAGTCGCACCCTGTAACAGGGGAGAATTTAACGAATAAACTGTACTAATTGGCCCGACCAAAAATTCCAGAAAAAAAATATGTATATGGGCATATGAGTCTAGTTTCAGGGAAAAATTACGAAACTGATTTTCGAGTTGTGAAACTCAAGATATGATTTTTAAGGTGACAGTGACGCAGTTAGCCAACTGCCTGGAAATTTTTAAAATGGACTGCGATAGTAAGCGAATTTAGTCTGTGAACCCCTCGTGTCCAACTCCGGCAACGGTCTCGGGTACGGGGTGTTACACAAATGATGCTACGCATGTGGCAGACTTATTCTTTAAAGAGGTGGTAAGACTTCATGGCATCCCTAAAACAATTGTTTCTGACAGAGATGTCAAATTCCTTAGCCACTTTTGGAAGGTATTGTGGGGTAAGCTTGGTAAGAAATTACTTTATTCCACTACATGTCACCCCCAAACTGATGGCCAAACTGAAGTAGTTAATCGGATCTTAGGAACCTTGTTACGATCTGTTGTGGGAAAGAACATTAGAAATTGGGAAGAATGCCTACCATTTGTTGAATTTGCATATAATAGATCTATTCATTCTACAACTGGTTATTCTCCATTTGAACTTGTTTATGGTTTTAACCCACTAACAGTACTTCATCTTGCGCCATTACCACTTGAACACATTGTTAATTTAGATGGCGAATAGAAAACTGAGTTGGTGAAATCCTTACATGAGAAGGCTGGGCAACGAATAACCAAAACAAATGATGCCAACACCAACAAAGCAAACAAGGGGCGCAAACGGGTTATCCTAGAACCCAGGGATTGGGTTTGGGTCCATATGAGGAAAGAACGATTTCCTACAAAAAGAAAAACCAAGTTCGACCCAAAGGGAAATGGGCCTTTCCAAGTACTCGAGCAGATCAACGACAATGCCTATAAAATTGATCTACTTGGTGAGTACAATGTAAGTTCTACTTTTAATGTGGCTGACTTGTCCCTATTTGATTTTTCATATTTGAGGATGAATCTTTTAGAGGAAGGGGGAACAATACGAGTCACAAAGGCCCAACCCAAGCTCAAGAATGTGATGGGCTCAAATTACCACAAGGCCCAATAACGAGGTCAAAGGCCAGACAAATGCGTTCCAAACTAAATGGGACCATTCAGGAATTTGTTAGTAAGGCCTTAAATGCGTGCACGAAAGAAAGAGAAAATCAAGATTCACTTTCTTGTTTTCAAGAAAATCAAGAAACCGAATCTTGGCCCAATTTTGTTGTTTGGAGCGATTTCAAGAATCAAGAAAATCAAGATTTCAAATCTTGGAAATCTTGGTCCAAGAAACCGAATCTTGTAGCCAAAGCGCATTGGATCTCCGTTACGAGCATCAACGAACCAATTTCGATAGGAGATGGACTACAAGCCCAAGTTCTTGAAGGCAAGGCCTAATAAGATGATTCCAAGCCCAACCAAGAAGTCAAACCATACTTAGTTAAAAATCAGACCAAATTGTTAAAGTGACCCAATTTGTAAAAATTTTAATTGTTTAAATATCTAAGTTTAATTTTTAGACTTTAGGATTATTATATGTAAAAATTCGGCCCAAGCAGCCCATTAAAATGCTTTGGCCTAATTTCCCTCTTAATTTATTAATTAGGTCTTTTTTATGTTTTCCTAATGAGATTAGGAAATAGATAGAAGGCCTATTAATAGGCATGGCCGGCCACCTTATTGAACACATTACAATTACATTGAAAATTTCAGATTTGCTTTTGAGTGAAAATTCTCTTTGAGTTCTTCAAGAATTTTCTCTTGAGTTTTCTTTAGAAGTAGTTTTAACAATCTTTTTGATTGTGGGAGCCATCTTCAGCTTTCTTCTTGCCATTGACCTTCATTGGAGGGAAGATTAGAGCCGTTTGAAGGGAGTTGTGAAATCTTTCAGGATTTCAAGGCTTCTTAGGACTTTATTTTATTTGCTTGCTGTTCAGTCTTTCTTTTAAATTCTGTTTGTGCCGATTTATTATTTTAACTTCTTAAATCTTCTTATTGTGTTTCCAGCCCTCTTCAACATTAAAGAACTGGTCGGCCCCTTTTCTTGGCAGCAAAGATCGAACAAAAATCCATCTTTTCCATAGATCTTGCCGTTACTTCCTCTCCATTCTGTTTGAAAATTCAGTTCCTTGAATTTGGGGAAACTATCTTGCTGGTTCAATTTGGGCAGAATCGCAATCTTCTTGAGCATCAAGAATCGATTTTGATTCATCAATCTTTCTTTTCTCTTGCCGCCCCAAACCCTAGCTTTTTATTTAATCTGATTATTTTCTTTAATCTGATTTTTAATTAATTTTCTTTTGGTGCTGATAGGTTCAGCTATTAGGGGGGATTCTCTCTAAGCTCAAATTGGTTCTTGGCTTCCAAAATTGACATCTTTTGGGGCGTTTTAATGCTTGCTTCCCATTAATTGAACTGGGGATTTTTGTTTTCAGATCTGATTGGATCTAATCTTAATTCTGTGTTTCATTTTCAAATCTGATCGTCTAGAGCTTCGTAGGAGTTTTCTCGTGACTTGGTAACTCGATCTTGGTCCGCGCGCAACCCTCTATCACATTTCCTCATCCTCATCATCCTCCTCTTCTTTTCCTTCCTCTTCGCTTTCATGCGCTTCTTCTTCTTGGTCCATGATTGACGGCCCAAACATGTCAGGTGTATATTAGGAACCCAAATATTGTTTTGCCTTGTAAACTACTAAAAAAATTGTCCTGATTCCTGCATCCACTGAATCATCCAATCTAACTTTGGATGACTATTCTCACCAATGACTTGTTAATCTCGTGCTAACCTTTTTGAAAAAATTGGTCTAGTTATTGTTTCTTGCAATTGCTTGTTCTAGTGTTTTATTTGTTTGGCTCACAGCTCTATGTATTGTTGGAACAAGGTGCCCATGATAATGCTTCGAGATGGTTCCAACGACTGCTCAATAGATGTCATAGGTACACCCGCCTTTTTGCATAAAGTCATCACTAGATGGGTAAAAAATACTCCCATGTTCTGGTGGATCCATTTGCCAACACTTCTGCAAAATAGCATAGAGTAACACTGCTCTAAAGGCATTAATGTTCGAAACATTTAAAGTAGTTACAATTCGTGTGCAAATGAATTGAATCCATATCTTATCTTTTAGAAACATAATAGCTTGATGGAAAGATACTAGGATATTGGTACTTGTGCGATACTTCCATTCACCCCTTCCCTCAGTTAAAAAGTTTATAATATTATCCATATCTATGTCTCTAAAATATTATAAGTCAGTTTCATCAATGGAATCATTCTCATAGTATGGAACATTATAAAAGTTTCAAATTATTCTAGGGGTTACTTGCACCTCTTTCCCTCGCACAAGTACTGTATCCCATATATGACCTATAGTATTTCTAGACTCGTGGTCCTATAGAGATGCGCAGAACACTTGGACAATAGGGATCATGGCATTATCCTTCGGAATCATCTAAAAATGTTCCTAATGATGATACTTGACCAAAGGCCAAATTTCTTTACACAAAATCATCTATGGATCAAATTCCCTCTCTTGAATTAGTTTTTTTCCTTGAAGTTCATTGAAATACTTTTCAACACTCGGATTTGGAAAATTAGAGGGAGTTTGAATCATTGATGGCTCCATTTCCATTGGTCGCCTAACAAATCCTAATGACTTACAAAATAAATGAGTCAAATAAATAGTAAAAAGTTTGAGTTTAGGAGCCTGTAACCTTGAATGTATAATCGAAGTTTGTTTGAATTCCTTGCTTGCCTGTGATGTCCCCTTCCTTGTTACACTGATTTTGTGAAAAGAAATTAGGGTTTTAGGGTTTATGGGATGTTGAGAGATTTGAGAGAGTTTTCGGGGGGTAAGGTTTTAAGAAGTGTTTTAATTAGGATTAAATAGGAGTTTAGGTTATAAAATAGGGTTTTAAAGGTTTAAAAATCGGGTAAAATTAATGTTAAAGTTGTCGAGTTGTGAAATGGGTCCGGTCAAACCAACAAAAAATTATAGCAATGTCGCGACTTAGGGGTTCCGTGTCACAACACATCTACCAGTTTGGAGATTCTCAGGGATTGTATGCTACATCATGACTTGTTGTGTTGCCGCGATGAGGACTCTATTTTAGCACAAAACTTCATCTTAAGGATGTTTCAATCTAAGGATAAACCTACATCAAATAAAAGTTAGAATCTAAACGATGTTGTTAGTTAAGTATATAGTAATTTACAAACATCATGTAACAATTCACAAGTTTTAAGTTATACTGCCAAATTTATCCAGCAGAATTGTAAATTCACCCATGGAAGATTCTGTTGTTCTATCAATATTGGTCCATCATCCGTCGTGCCATTTCGCCCTTGCTCCTTTGTCCCATTCCTTGAACCTATTTATTCTTTCTATATTCATAAAAGGAAACATTTCCCTTGATTTGGGAACGTCAGAAATAGAGAAGTTTTTGCGATGCTCCCTTAATTTCCTCCTATTTTCCTCATTCGGCTAATAGCCACATTTGAAGGTTTCAATTTCACGATTAATTTTCATTATCAACTCATTGTTCTCTAAATCAATAGTGGACTAGAAGTGGCCAGGAATGGTCTTCCTAGTAAGATTGGTATCTTACGATCTTCCTCAAAATCAAGTACTACAAAGTTTACAGGAATAATAAATCTTTTCTCCCAGACTAACACATCTTCTAGTACCCCCTTCGGGTGTACTAAAGATCTGTCAGCCAATTGTAATGTTATTTGATTTGCTTTAAGATTCCCTAACCTGATTTTTTCAAAAATTGATAAGGACATTAAATTAATACTAACTCCTAAGTCACATTAGGCTTCATCAAAGTGAATACTCCCTATTTTTATGGGAATTGTAAAATTTCTCAGGTCTTTCACTTTTCGTGGTACTTGTTTGGAAATAATTACACTACAGGAAGCACTTAAATTAACATGTTTTCCTACCTTGATTTTCTTACGCATTGCCATCATCTCCTTTAAAAACTTGGTGTACTTCGGAACCTTCTCAACTAACTCGATTAAAGGTAGGTTAACATTTAAGGTTTTAAAAAAATTCAAAAAACTTACAAATTCATCCTCTTCCCGCTTTTGTCTTTCTTCTAATTTTGATGGAAATAGGACTTTTATGATTTCGGCATCTTTAGGTGTCTCTTTTCCCATCCCAGTCATTGGTGCATTCTCCCTATCTTATTTAGGCCCGTCTTCCACTTCTAGGGAATTGTCTTGTGGTTCATCAATATTATCCATAGTTACCTCTAGGATAGGTATTTTTGGGCTAATCAGTACCTTACCTGATCGGAGTGCTATAGCTTTCACATGCTATTTACTTTCCCTTCGTGGATAAACTTCCGTTTTACTAGGAATGCTTGAGCCAATTTGTCTTTTAACATCGCCCATCATGCTCATCAATTGGCTCATT
The DNA here is from genome assembly GCF_007990345.1 of Gossypium hirsutum. Lineage (NCBI taxonomy): Eukaryota > Viridiplantae > Streptophyta > Magnoliopsida > Malvales > Malvaceae > Gossypium > Gossypium hirsutum. The sequence continues at coordinate 31,697,249 of NC_053444.1, forward strand.
TGATCTTCAAGCTTAGTCATTGTTCTTGTTGAGTTGGTGCACTCAGACTGCACTTGCTTGACATCTGTCCTCATTGACTACATCTCCCTCTCAATTTTATCAAGATGTTGGCCACATGTCGTATGGTCACTTGGGTTGGCTCTGTCTTGGGGTTTCTGCAAGTAAAAAGGTTGGTAATTAGAATTTTTAACTTGACTGGAATTGTTACCTCCTCTTTAGTTTCCTCCCCATCTCAAGTTCGGGTGATCTCTCCAGCCAAGATTATATGTGTTTGAATAAGGGTTTCCACCCTTATTTCTAATGTAATTTATATCCTCGATAGGATTATTGATATAATGGAAGATTTGCATGTCTCTTCGATGCATAGAGTGTACAAAAGAAGATTTAATACAGTTGAGTCTATAGCGGGTTTCTGGTCATATGTAAATCATTCAGTTGTCCACTGACAGGAGTTTAATGCCATATTTTTAATAATTTCATACGCATCCTTGTACGTTCTATTCATAAGGGCTCCTCTTACTACTCCATCTAATCTCAATCTTGCATTTGCATCTAACCTATTATTTACAATCTTATCCACTTAGGAAATTTATTGTGTGGACATTTTGAAAAACCATTTTCAAGCGTTCCCACACCTCATAGAAGCTTTCTCCTTCCATCTATCTAAAGACAACAATCTCTCTCTTTAATTAAACTGCTTCACTACTTAGGAAAAACTTCTATAAGAATTTTCCAGCAAGTTCGTCCCAAGTTCTAATGGATCTTGGAGCCTACGAGTCTAACCAAGAAAAGGCATTATCAATCAGAGAAAAGGGGAGCACCCCAAGACGAATAGCGTTATTAGTGACCCCGTCATACTTAAAAGTATCAAAGAGTTGAAGAAACAGTTTCAAATGTTGATTAGCATCTTCTGTCATAGTGCCCCTAAACTGCAGATTATTTTGGATAATTTTTATCATTACCAGTTTGATTTCAAAATTATTAGCTATAATCATCGGCTTTGCTATACTTTCATGAACCATATCTAAACTTGGTAGGGCATAGTCCCATAAAGTTCTCTCATTCCGAGCCATTTGTAGGTAACTGTGGTGCTTGTGGGTCTCCTATGGTGTTATCGTCAGTGTCATGGAATAATGGATTGTCACGTGGTACATTAATTGCAGTTATTGGTAGTGGATCTTGCAATTTGTTGTTGTTGGTCCTCCTATCGGTGATTCCTTCAAATTATTCTTTCTGGATCTATGGCTACTACAATAGATATGCCTCTATTGCGAGTCATACACCAAACCCAGAGAGAAAAGATTAGTAATATTAAAGCAAAATGAAACCATATCTATAGATAAAATTTTGTCCAATTATTCTTTTTGGAATGTAAAAATTAAAATCAATCTAGTGATGTTGCATCCCCAGTAATTGTAACAGCCCATTTTTTAGTGGTGTCTAAAATAGTGGTTTCAGTGAAACCAAATCCGACAAGTAAGTTTGTAAATATCGATGATTAATTAAGTTCAAGTGGTAAGACCCTAAGGTCAATTAGTTTTAGAAAATGAGGTATCGGGAACTTGTTTCTATAAACCCAGCTGTAAGTATTTTTATAAATATTTACGGAGTATCATTAAGGTGGCATTAAAGTTTCGTTGAAAAATTTTAACATTTCGATAGTTAATTAAGCGAAAAGGACTAAATTGTAAAAGTTGAAAAAAGTCAATCGCTATTAGTTTAAAGGACTTAATTGATTAAAGAATCATAATTGGATGTCATTAATGGGTAAATTACTCATTCTTAAGATGGTGAACGGTTTAAGTTTTAATTTCTTTTAATTTTATAAGTTTTATAAGTTATTTTATTATTAAAATAAGGAATAAAGGTTAAAAGTGTATAATAATAAGAAAAAATAAAATTTTCTTCTTCATTTGGCTTGTTCACCCCCAAAATACACCATTTTTATGCTTCAAGGTTCGGCTATGGTTATACCTTTGCATGGTAAGCCATTTTTCATCCATTTCTTTTAATTTTTAGTTTTTGAGATCGTTGCAACTAGGTCCAGCTAGCTCGTACCTTCTATTTTGAAACTATTAAAGATTTTAAATGTTTCCATTGATGAACCTTGTGATTTTAGATGTTAAATGATGAATTTGAGATATTAGTTGTTATTTAAAAGTATTTTATTAAGTGATTTTTGATGAATTTTTTGATTAGGTACTAAATTGTTAAAATAGTAAAATTTTAATGATTTCATGTGAAATTATTGCAAATATGGGTTGATATGTGTGGCATGAACATTCGGCTATTATAAATTGGCATTAAAAATGGTTAATTTGCATGTTTTGGGCTCAAGGACTAAATTGAATAAAAGTAAAACTTTAGTGGAAATTTTATAAAAATGTAAAAAAATAACTTAATTATTAATTTAGATCAAGATTGAGTGGAAAATCAATGTGAATGGAAAATTACAAAAATGCCCCTATACTTTGTCATTTTTACAATTTAGCAGGTAAGTTCGTATGAACTAAATTATGTATAATGTTGATTAAATTGAATGTTAGTATGTGATTCTATTGTGATTGAATCATTATATACATGTGATTTTGCAATTTATCTTGTCAAGAAATGATGAAATTCAACGACATACAACGATTATCGAGCCCTGTTTGAACCTTAGGAATATATAGGATACAAATGACATGTCATTAGGGTTACGATGTTTTGGGTGCTGGTCTTGTATGTCCTACCGATGGCTGAGTTTTGGCATTAGTTGCGAATACTTGATAGCTTGTGCAAGCAGCACTGTGGAGCTACGTTCCGACTGACAGCTTGTGTGAGCAGACCCAAGTTACCATGTATCGGGTCGAGTGCTGGTTTTAAATGTCTTACCGATGGCTGAGGTCCAGCAATAGTTGTAGATACTCGATAGCTTGTGTGAGCAGCATCGTGTAGCTTACATTTCGACTGGTAGATTATGTGACCAAACCCATTTTACAGCTCGTGTGAGCTACGACTATATGTTTAGCACACTTTGTGTGAGCTTTCCCGCGTATCTGGTATTATTCTAAGTGGTTCAACGGGAATGAAAAGGGATGAACCGATAAGGGTTCCGATTGAGTTCACTACGATAATTATAGAAAGGTATGATGTATCGATGATCAAAGTAAGAACATTCATGGTTATGAAAAGTATGATTTAAGTGGTGCTATGTTTATGTACCATATCTTACCAAGTGATGATATAGCTAAATTTTGTGTTTAATCACTAACTTGTGACTATGGTTAATGTTATATTTATGTCTTATGTGTTATGCAAATGATATGGTAAGTGTTCAATATGAATTAGGATATGTATGTAAGAAACTCATTGAAATGTTGATACATGGAAAACAAGATATGTTATGAGATGGATGATAAATCCAATTAAATCATGCTCAAGTATAATGTTTATCCATGTCAAATTCATATGAATCATGTTTAAATGAACTAACATGTGTTTTTGATGTGCTTAGGTGTGACACCCCTAATTTGACCCTAGTCGGGAAGTGGTTTCGGGACCGCTAAACCAAGTTGCAGAAATAATTGAATATAATATTTTATGTCTAAAATATGTGATCATGCATGTGTGAAATTTGAATGCTTTGATTTTTGTCAATTTGAATGTGTTTCTAAATAAAAAAGACTTATGTGAGAAGCTTTTAATATATGTGTGGCTTATTTTAAGTGATTAATTATTGAATGATGCAAATAAGTGGGTTTGCATGCCAATTTGCCACTTTTAATGCTAGTGGCCGGCCAAGCTCATAAGTATGGGCATTATATGCATGGTTTAATATTATTATATTTATTAGTGGTGAGAAATATGTAATAAAAAAATGTATTAAATGAATTAAAGATGAATAAAAGAGTATGGGTAATAAAAATAATGTGTTAGTGGGAGGAGAAACCAAAGTTGGTTTATTCCTCCATTGCCGTAGCTAGGAAAGGGTGGAGAAGAAATTTCCTTTTGTTGTTAAAATTTTCGGCTAAGGAGATTGCTAGATTAAGGTATGTATAATGCTACTCTTGGAAATTCATGCATAAATTGAACGGTTAGTTTGAATTCTACCTATTTCATGGTTCAAATTTTTGTTATTTTGGAAGATTGAAATTCGGCCAAGGAGCTTGAAAATCTTAGTAGTTGTTTTGATGTCATTAGCATGGAAATTTATGTTGGATGTGTTGAATTTGCTAGTTGTTTTGGCTTGGAAGTTAAGGTTTAGTGTTTGATTATGTGATTGCCCATATGTGTGATAGCCGAACATAGACTTTGTTTAAAGTCTTGGTCAAAGGCCGGTTAAGTGTTTTGGAAATGATTAAGCTAGGTGTTTGATCTTTTTGGTTCGGCATAGTACATAAAATGTTGCTAGATGGAGAAAAAATTCGGCCAGCAAGAGGTGTGCTAAGGCCGAATATAATTTTGTATATTAATGAGTAATGCATGTGTTGAATTGATGGAATGGAGAGGATGTTTTAATAGTGCATATATGTGTATTAGCCAAGTTTTGAACTTGAAACAAAATGGTATTTGGTCAATACAAGTGACCATACTTGTAGAATGTATTAAGCATGCAATCGGCCTCAACATAGACATGCATGTTCGGCCACACGAATGAATGCATAGATTGATGTTGTACATTCGGCTATAGGTAAGCATAATGATGATCCTATCTTGACTTAGACAATCGGCTCAAGGAGAATTTGTTAAGTGCTTAGTTAATTGATATTAGGTTAATGATGTGTGTATTTGGTCCTAAAGGTGCACATGAGGAAATGTTTGATTAATTGTACTAAATTGCTTAATGTGATTAAAAATGCGTATGACCATTTTGTATTTGAGCTAAAGGTGGCCATATGACCTATCAAATTCATTGTCATATTCGGCCATAAGCTAGCATAATGAGACTTTAATAAGTTAAATTTGTTTGAATTAGCTCAAGAGCTTAGAGGACCAAAGTTGGATAAAGGAAAGGAAAAAGTGATCGAATAGCCGCCGAAATCGTTCAACAACATCCGAGGTAAGTTTTAAGTGATTAAACGTTGAGTAAATTCAATTATAATAGGACATGATGAGTTGATTTAATAAGATATGATGTGGCCATGATATGTTCTAAGCTCAAATGGTAAGTTCTTAAGTGTTTGAGCTTGGGAATTTAAGGGTAATTTGAAATAGTCTGCTTAGGACAGCAGCAGTAACGTGACTTTAGAAAATCACCATAAATTTATGGATTTGAATTAGAGGCTGAATGAGACATGAAATTAAAGCTTAATGAGTCTAGTTTCTTATAAAAGAAACCGTGTAAGCAAAGGAATTTCCGATAATGAGATACTTAAAGTTGTGTGAGATAGCGCAGAATGACACTGTAATCCTCTGTTCTGTTTTTAGAAAATCATTATAAATTGTACAAAAATGGTTATAAGATAAAATTTATATTCTTAGACTCCTAATGAGTCTAGTTTCAAATGAAATCAAATACAACACATTTTGAATTTTGTAAAATGAGAAATTTGATTCGTAGTGAAGAGTGGTCAGATTAGTCAAACAGTGAAACAGGGGAAACTTTAAGAAAAATCTGGTATTGATTGGCCAAACCTAAAATTCTGGACATTTTATGGATGGAAGATATACGAGTCTATATTCAGGGAAAATTAACGGAAAGTGATTTGGAGTTTTGTAGCTCCAGTTATAAATAATTTAGTGACTATTGTTCAGGAAAAACAGCTTGTGCTGAATTTGAGATTGTGTTGTAAACCTTGATAAACTTGTTTTAGTTGCTCATAAGCTATTGATTAAACCCATACGTGAATTCTAAATTGTGATATTGGAAAATTATAGATGTAGATTCAGCCAAGACAGTGTGTATACGTGAAAGTATATGTGGTATGTGAAGTATATTTGGATAATTGTGATGTGAATACATGAAAATCTATATTTTGATTTAGGATTCTATGTGATGGATGTGAACATGCATATATGACATAAGGCCTAATGGCCGATGTGATGAATGTGAAAGTGTATATATGTGATAAGGCCTAATGGCCGATGTGATGAATGTGAAAGTGTATATATGTGATAAGGCCTAATGGCCGATGTGATGAATGTGAAAGTGTATATATATGTGATAAGGCCTAATGGCCGATGTGATGAATGTGAAAGTGTATATATATGTGATAAGGCCGAATGGCCGATGTGATGAATGTGAAAGTGTATATATATGTGATAAGGCGTAATGGCCGATGTGATGAATGTGAAAGTGTATATATGTGATAAGGCCTAATGGCCGATGTGATGAATGTGAAAGTGTATATATGTGATAAGGCCTAATGGCCGATGTGATGAATGTGAAAGTGTATATATGTGACAGGGCCGAGTGGCCAACGTGATGGATGTGAAAGTGTATAAATGTGATAAGTCCCGAAGGGCATTTGTGTCAGTACTATATCCGGGTCAAAACCCCGCAGGCTTTATGCGAGAATATTATCACTGATTAATGTCCGTAAGCTTCGTGCTCGTACTATATCCGAGTTCTAAAGACCCGATGACTACGTGTGGGGATTTTGTCCGGGTAAGACCCGATAACTTCGTGTGGAGATTATGTTCGGGTAAGACTTCGTAATAAGAATTGCTTATAAATATATTCAATGCGAAAGGTTAAACAGGTATGTACTCCAAGTTTATATGTGAGCTTGATTTGCACTAAATCATAAGGTAGTTATGTGATGCATACGAGAGCAATCTATGAGACTATTCCTATGATTATGTGACATCGGATCAGTGTGAGAGGTTATGTGAAATCATACGATATATCTATGTCACATGAGCTCACTTTTATGTGAAAGTTTATCTGCCTATTGTATATGATGAGATATGCATATTCGGTAAAGGGATGGTATGCCTGAAGGAAGAGTGAAATAAAAATACGAACAACTATGTTATAATTTGATTGTTATCTGTTAACACTGCTTAAAACTTACTAAGCATTGTAATGCTTACTCCGTTTACTCTGTTTCCTCTGTTTTATAGATCTCATTGCGAAGCTACAGGCTCGGGGATCGTCAGCAACTAGTCACACTATCACTATCCACTGCTTGTTACTGTTATGTTTAGAACTATTTTATGGCATGTATAGAATAGACTAGTGGCGGAAGAATATTTTTGGTTAATGTATATAAGCCATGCGAAAATGGCATCTTTTGAATGTTTACTTAGTGAAGTTTAAATTTTATCTCTGGCTGTGCTTAGTACTTATTTAAATGAATGATCTTTATTTCAAGAAAAAGTTTAAAATTTTACTGTTCTGACATGAGTTACAAGTCCGGTAATGCCCCTTACCTATTCTGGCGACGGTTACGGGATAGGGGTGTTACATTAGGCTTATGCCAAGCTTTTGGATATTATTGATGTTTATAATTACACTTGTACTATACATATGAAACGGGTAAGAAAAGGAAATTAGATGGTAAGTACGTAATTTGGATGTATTGTGATGTTATAAAAGGTCTAATATGATAAATAATATATTTATATGTGAACAAATTGCTTATGCTATGGATGAATATACCTATTTCATGGATAAATACACTAAGTTAGGAATTGATAATGTTGTTTAGGCTCATGATAAGCATTGGGAATAGAATGAAAATAAAGTAAATAGAATGATATATAATCTTATAAAAAAGTTGATGATTATATATTATGTCTCATGAAATCCTATCATATTATGAATGGTTAATAATTATGCAACATTAATGAACTTATTTAATTGTGAGTTGATAATTATGGTTGGATAAATCTTGAGGCATTGGCATAGGCTTGTATTTAACCTATAAATTTCATTATTGAAATGTAATATTATGCTTATGGTTTATACAAACTTACTAAGCATTCATTGCTTACATAGTTATCTTTCTCTTACTTTACAAATTATTAAAAGCTCGTTCGAGTTGGAAGCTAGTCAGAGATCCATCACACTATCCATCAATTTTATTGATAGATTTTGATACTTTGGTCGTGGTTATAATGGCATGTATAGCTGGACTATTTCTAATGTTTAATTTATGAGTTTGGTATGTATATGTCATTTTTGGTTGATGATTATGGCATGAAATGTTGCCTTGGATTTGAGGTACTTAAAGTACTATTGATGTCTTGTTAGTTGTGGTTAATATGGTCAAATTGATGCATGTTTTGAAATGACCAAAATTGGTATGTGTTAATGTATCTTTAAATGGCCAAAATGGTATGTGATAAATTGATCTAAACATGGTCAGGATATAGTTTACATTGGAAAGGTTTTGAGTTAGATTTGCATGAAGTAAATATGGTATATAAATGTCTATTTTTTGGTACAATTTGGAAATGGTTGGTTTATGTAATTTAGGTGGTTATGAAGCGATAGAGGAATGGTCCAAATGGTAAGGTTATTTTGATATGGCATGAATCTAATATGGTATGGTTGTTACGTATCAATTGTGATATGTTTGGGCATGGAAACAAAATAGTTGATAAATGGTAAATGTGTACATGTTTAGGTTGATGGATGATTGTGTTTAAGGTGCCTTTTGGCATATTGGTTGTATGGATAAATGACCTATTGAATTGGTCTTATTATGCATATTTTAGGTATGTTTGAAAGCTTGATTGCATGTGTAAATGTCTTATAGGTGTGAGCTTGAAATGGGTGAAAGGAATGGCTTGAAATTGGCCCATTTCTTGACCACACGGCCTAAGACATCAACATGTACCTTAGCGGTGTGTGCACAAGACCACGCGACAGGACCGTGTGTCCCCTGTAGGTTTTTAAAGGTTTCATTTCGAGAGTTACAGGGCCTGGCACACGGGCGTGTGTCATGGCCGTGTGAACCAAGTTAGAGAGTTACACGGGTACGGATACGGGCTGGGACATAGTCGTGTGTCCCTACTTCGAATGCCCACACAGCTTGAGACACGGGCATGTGTTTCAGCCATGTGACCCCTGTAGTATGAATTTTTTTTCTCTTTTGCCATGAAGTTCTTAATATTTCTTATTTAGTCTTGAATCATTTCTAAAGTGTTTCTAAGGCCTCGAGGGCTCGAAAAAGGGACGTTATGCATGTGTTTGAATTGAATATGATGTGTTTTATAATTGATTGTAATCGAATGTTTAAAAGTTAAAAGTTTCTTATAATGCTCCATAAACCTATTTCGGCGACGGATATGAGTTAGGGGTGTTACAGTAATGGCGCCAACAACTTGACTACCTCTGGACATACTAACGTCCAGAGTATGAATTCTGCAATAAAATAGAGAGTTATGAGGCATATCCACAAGTATACAGGTTGAGCTGTGATATATATTTTACAACGAAGTAGGTGTGTACTCTAAGGATTGTACCATAGGGAGGTGAGTACTAAATCAATCTTAACCCAAACAATTAAAGATCTAATTAATAATTGAAGTCAATTATAGTACAAGAGTAAAATAATAAATATGTTTAGGGTTTGTAAAATAATAAAATAAGATAGCATAAAAAAGAATTAAAATTGCAAGATAGAGATAGATAAAATGAAACAAATTTGAGGATGAGTGATTAGCTCGCTTCCGTAATCCCAATTAATTGTCATCTCGGGTTCCTCATCAACCAACTAGTCCCTACCCTAGTAGGATCTTCCAATCTTCCACTAACATAATGAGTCAGTAAGAATTACTTATCTTCCGACTTCACAGTCCAAACTGGCTTGGGTTAAAGGTGTTCACAAATAGGCAATACCAATTTTGGGTTAATTCCAACCTTGATAACTTCCCATGGTTGTCATGCTTAGGGATTGTTTCACGTTCTTCCTTTTCTAAATAGTTGAGCCGTTAAGTACCCCTACAAAACATTTAAAAGATCATGTCTCCACTCACTAATCCCCTATAGAAGGATTAGTTGCTTATGGCTTTCATAAACAACATGGAAAGAATGGAAGAATTAATCATAAGGAATAAGTTGAAATAGAGAGTTTAAGAAAGCCTGATTGATATTCATGAATAGAATGAATCCACAAAAATTGATCTCATTTAAAATTAGATCTCTTGAAGAAAACAAATAAACTAAAATTATAAAAACCTAAGGAAGCAAGAGAACAAATCTAAACCGAAAGAAAGAATCTAAGCTAATGGAATGGTATCCATAAAGTGTGCCAGAGAGGTTTATTTATAGCCTTTGCGTAGCCGTCGCTCGTAGCCTTATGGTAGCTAATGCTCCCGAGCTTTAGGCTCGATTGTGCAAACCAAAATGCCCCCTGCTTCATACTTTAATCTCGTCATAGAGTTGATGTCGCAACACACTAGGTCTTGTGTCACGACAGAGCAACCAGTATGCTCCTCTGTAGCCATCTTAAGGGGTATGTCGCAACACCCTCAACCTGTGTCGTGACATTGAATGCAGTTTCTCACTTTCTCTATTCTGCTCTCTATGTTGCGGCATCAGCTCCCCCATGTTGCGACATAGCATCCAGTATTGAGCCGAAATGCCCTCTAATGGTCTCCTACACACTCACAAAGCACTCCCTTAGGCCTCATTCGGCCCTTAAGGTTAATAAAAGACTCGATGTGCACATTTTATTGAATGTAATCAAAACTAAAGAAACTAAATTAAAACATAATGAAAATGCTTGTATTCAAGCTCCTTAAATGTAAAAACTATTTTAATCTGCTACATTGAATTACAACAGATCATAAATACTCACATAGGTTTAATAAATTAAACTTGCACGTTTTAAAAAACAATTAAAAAATATCATAAATTCATAAAAATAGATCAATTAAGCATATCAAATAACATGTATCTCATACAACTGCATCAACCAATAATTTTAATCCCAAATATGTATTGTACAAGTGGCTCTAATACCACTGTTGGATCGTCGGTATGCCCTGTGATGTAGTGGAAAAATTATTCTAGCGATCGTCAACCAAGGATCCATGTATAAGGAATGAATCGAGTTGAAACAAGGGTAAGATATATACCTTTCAAAAACTAAAAAGCGATGAATGACATTGTTGATGGGATCCCTTTTAGAGATGTTGATTCCAAACCACAACAATAATGTCTCAACCTCGGTGTAATCCAACCAATCAAAGAACGAATAAAACTATTCTCTTGAAATTTTTATAAAGAATTTTCAAGAACGACATCTAGACCACTTTATTTTGTTTTCTTGGAACCTTGACCTACTAAGGGATTCATTTCCTTTTATTTAATCTAATATAATATATTAGAAAATAAAAATGGGATTATTTCCTTATTATTAGAGAAACAAATAGAAATTTAGGAAAAAGATTATATTCTTTCCAAAAGTATCACTTTCCATGTCCTTTTATATTTTGACTAAAATTACTATAATTTTTTATATTAATAATTTTGGTAAAATATATATAATTAATATTTTGTGTGAATAAAATTCATATATTAAGTTTATTTATGTTCTCTACTTTTGTACAACAAGTTTGTACATATAATGTGTTTAATATTTAACTATCAAATTAAATTAATTCAATAATTAATTTAATTCATGTGACAACAAAATACAATACCAAATGTATTTGTATTCTGTTCGCTTCAACTATAGGGTGTGACCCTGTAGCCTCTTGTAATGTTGGTAGTAATACTAGAACATTTCTAATATTACAAGCTATGAGTGGCATCTAGCAATGCATCATTGCTACCCAAGTTACAAGAAGTCATGATTTGGCATAACCTTTTTGTGATAACCTTTCCATGTATTATATCATTTTATCCTTAATATCTAAATTGGACACAAGTCACGGAATAGTCACACTTGTATATTCCAATCTCATATTGCTTGATTTTTCTAAGTCGATTACAATAAACAAATAAGTGCGCTATCTCATATTAACTTATTCGAGTATGACCATACATTTCTAGTCTTACTCCATCAAGAGGCCTAATATTGCTCACATTATGTAGGAGGGATAAATCCTATCTTAATCAACTATATCCCACTATATGGATTGTGTTATATCCAACATCTGTCTTTATTATACAACCTGTTACAGTATACATTTGACTATATAAAAATATACGACTCACGATGTTGAGACAATGATGATCTCAAGTCTGAGGATCATATGCATTGTTATCACTATGAGTAATATTTGTGACTATTACATAATAATCCAAGAAACATACTCATGGCAGGTCAGTCCAGTATGTTGTCCTCTAACACATACTCATGTATTGATTTTGACATCTCTATGCCAATAACAACACTTTGTCATCAATCAACTACACATTAATCTCAATACATTATCATTATCGAAGGCCACAATAATACTCAACTACAGACCTTTTTAAGAATAATCATATCATTCATAGGACTTTATTAGTAATCAATTTATTTATACACACAAGAAAAAAAATAACAATGGTAATGCCTTACATTAACAAACAAGGTAAAACGAGTATGTGATTACAATAATCTCATGATTGGTCTTTGGGCAAACTCTAACATTTCCTTACGACCACTGGGGCATTAGTTTGACAAACAAAATTGGAAAAAAAATTGACTACTACCAAATCTACCAATTCAAGAGTACGTCCCCTGTTTAGACACTTAATATGCTTGTTAGAAATCCTTGAGTCTACATGCTGGTTGTGAGAATAAACAAATTTTGCGGGAAGAGACCAGCATGTGGGGAAACAAAACCCACTCTCCAATTTTCAAGTGACTCGTATAAATTTCCATTCTTCCAGTGCAAGTTGGAAAAGCTATTTTGGATGATAGGTTGAAAGCCAGAACGAACGTTGAAGTGGGAAGAATCGATGCCAACTCCTTCTCTACTAACTTTCAATTGGTACAACCTTTCAAAGACTCCCAAGAGTAGAGGCTCATTTCATTTGTAGTAATATAAGAAATAAGCAACAATCATCCACTAAGATAAGGTTGATAGCAGCCCTGGTGCGACGTCGTAAACCAATAACACGAAACAAAAAAAATAGATGTAAAAGAAAATGGAAACCAACCTCTAACAAAATCAAGGGAAGGATAAACCCTTGAGAGTTGTTACTCAGACGGCTCCTCAAGGTTATTTCGACATCGTAAGCAAAGTTAGGATGGTGTATTTCAACATTGTAAGAAAATTTAGGATGGTGGAAGCCTCATGCTGCCAGGAATCAATCCGCTTCCTCCTGGGTTATACTACATTCAAATTTTGGGGTCGATATGTTTAGAGGAGTACTTTCAAAGTCTTGAGGACTGAAAATGGTGAAATTTGTGGGAGATGAAGAGAGATTTCTTTAGTTACGACCATGAACATTCATATTGGACATTGTGAATTGGAATAAGAATAGAAAAGAAAAGCAAGAATAAATGATCCCTTGAAGAACTGAAATTTACCTTTGAAGATTCTAAAAATTGAAAGAGATGAAGGTTGTGAAAGAGGAAGCCTAGATGACTACTAAAGAAAAATTTGAAGGGTTTAACAAAAGCTATAAACCCGTGAAAGCTATTTAAATTCCCTAATGTAAGTTCAACACTTTTCAAAAAGGGATAATCGTGATGTACCCGTACTTGAGTATTAACCACAAAAAATCTAATCCTGACCAAAGGAGTGGTCTGATGATTTCTTTTCCTTTGACTTTGTGGGGTGTACCCCAATAAGATAAAAAAAGGTGAAATCCCATACATGTAGTCATGTGCTACTCCTGATTTGGGTTTGGCAAAATTGACCCCAATTAGGAAAATTTTGGGGATGAAATTTCTTATGTCGGGGAGAGTGTAACACCCCACCTGGTGAAGCCTTAGTGATCGAATATTGATTAAGGAAAAATGATGGATAAGATAAGTTCTTATCGTGTATGGTATTAAGAGTTTACATAGAATTAGAATTTCTTGGGCACGCCTACGACACCTTGGTGTTGTAGAACATAAGGGCTGGCACATAGATAAAATGAAAATGTTTAAGAAGTAGTATTCGCCCAAAGCCCTCTTGGCATATAGAACAAGTGAACTCTAATATGGACATAAAAGGATAAGGGTTCTATATCAGGTTTCTATGTCAGAATGAGTAGGACTTGTGGTTATGTGAAATGAATTCTAAGGTACGAGCTTATGACAGTGGTACAGTGTACTCTATAACTATGGCTCCGTGTCGGTTAAGCTATAAGGTAAGCTACATAGGTATTAACTAGACGTAAACCAACTTAGTTATAAAGAAAGGGAAAGCACTCAATTAAGTTCTCGAGAGCTGAAGACCTTGATAAGACAATTTAGTGAAAAGGTGACATTTGTTAGGTTTCAATAAGGTTGTAGGTTATATAAATAGATATACATGATAGGTGATAAATGATAAAACTAACATATTTTAATCCCATTCTTAATGCATTTTTGGAAGATTATTTATGAAAATTGGTGAATTTGATGCTCCTAATACCTTTACTTCATGTTCTTACACTTAGGTGAACAGTTGGGAGCAAAAGGAGCAAAAATTAGAGAAAAAGAGCATATTTTAGGAGCCACATGGCTGGGTACATGCCCATGTGAGCTACACGGGCTAGACACATGCCCATTTGCAAGCCCGTGTCGATTTTGCACCCTGTTTCCAAAATACGCAAAAAACTCAATTTTTAGGCTTTTTGAGAATTCTAAAGTCTTTAAATACCAAATAGAAGAAAATATATGGGAGCCATCAGAGAAGATTGAAGAAAACATTCAAGGAACACCATTGGAACCACTTCCGAAGTAGATTTCCATCGAGATCGAAGACCTCCTTTTAATTTCTTCTGAAGTTTTTATGAGTTTCTTTGTTTCTTGTGGTTTTTCTAACTTTGAAATGTTTTATTCCAAAATTATAAACTAATTCCTTAGATACCAATGGAGGATGAAACCTATGACAAGTTCTATTATTTAATTTCTGTTTTACATGATAAATATTTGATTCTTGTTCTCAATTATGTGTCCTTATTTCTTGTTTTAATATTTTTGGGATATTAATTCATGTTTAATGTGCTTAATTCAGTGGAGCAAAATTCTTTGTTTAAGAGTAGATCTAGCATGATTGAGTGGAGTTGCATGCAATTCTAGAAATAGGACGACAAAAATCTATCAGATTAGAGTCTAATCTAATAGGGGAATCCATAGATTGAGTTAATGTGACAATAGGGGTTTTAATTAGAAAGAGATTTCAATTAATCAACCTAGAGTCAGTTACTTTTACTCTCGAAAGAGATATTAGCATAATTTCGGGATTTCTACAGATCAAGACACCAAGTGAATAAATCGTTTAAATCAAATTAAAATTAATAGAAGGAGTCTAGGTGGAATCTTTCTTGGGTATTGTCTCTCTCATTGGTTATCTTTCGATTATTTTCTTGAACCATTCTTTGTTGCGTTCTTAGTTAAATTAGTTTAGTAATTTTTAGTTTAAAACACATCACTCCAATTTGTCGGCTAAATAATAAGAAAATGGTAATTATTAATGCTTTTAGTCCTCGTGGATATGATATCTCTACTCATCGTAGCTATACTACTGTTAGATAGGTGCGCTTGCCTTCGTCATAAATTTTAGTTAGTACGGAAAACATACATCAAGTTTTTGGCGCTATTGTCGAGAACTAAAATATTTGGAACACTTGATTTTTATTAATTTAGCCATTTTTTATTTTATTTTGTTTTTAGTTTAATTTTTACATTCTAATTTTTGTTTTATTTGTTTCTAGCAATTTCCTTTAGTTTATGACTAGAAAAAACCCGTCGAGACCATTACTTTACTACAGCGAAATTGAAAGTGCAGCTCGTAGAAACCGTAGGAAGCAAGGTAGATTCAACAGAATTTAGTAGATGAACAAAAGGACATTATTATTTTGAAGGAGATGGACGACAATCAGAATATTCTGCTACCTCCTGCAACTCCTGCTCCTATTCCTCGTACTATGTACAATTATGCAAAGCCCACTCTAATTGGGGCTGAACCAAGTATTGTGAGACCCACCGTTGCTGCAAATAACTTTGAACTAAAGCTGAACACTATTCAGATGGTACAACAGTTTGTTTAGTTCAATGGTATGCAAGACGAAGATCCAAATACTCAATTGGCTAATTTTTTGGAAATCTACGAACAATCATGTCAAATTTTTTAAACTCTTAAAAAAATTACATACCGTTTGTTGAAGCTCTTTCGTAGATGCCCAATTATGTCAAATTTTTAAAGGAGTTGTTGGCAAAAAAACAGAAGTTAGACGATTCGTCGACTGTGGAGCTCAATGTAGTTTGCTCGGCCATCTTACAAAATAAACTACCCAACAAACTAAAAGATCTAGGGAGTTTTACTATTCCTTATTTAGTTGGTAGTTTAAATATTGACAATGCTTTTGCTGATTTAGGGGCTAGTATTAATGTCATGCCCTATAAAATGTTTAAACAACTAGGTCTTGGGAAACCCAAATAAACTAGGATAAGTATTCAATTAGTGGATAGAACCATTAGATATCCTAGGGTTGTTATTGAGAATGTGCTTGTTAAAATCTATAAGTTCATATTCCTCGTTGACTTTGTTGTGTTGGACATGGATGAGGGTTGTGAGGTACCTTTAATTTTAGGGCGATCTTTTTTAGCAACTAGTAGGACTATAATTGATGTTGAAACTAGTGAACTTGTACTTCGTGTAAGTGATGAGAAAATTATTCTCCAAGCACGTAATTTTGTGAGAACATCTAGTGATCAAGATGATTTTAAATATTCTATTAATGTGAGTAACCATGTGGCTCAACCTTCTTTGCAGGAAATCCCATGAGAAAACATGATAGAGCCATGTTACAATCAATGTGACAAAATGGAGAACACATGTCAAGGAAAAAACAAAAAAGCACGATGAAAAGCCAAAGCGACGCCATGTTGAGCAAGTGAATGGAATGAACCAACTTAAGGTTGGGGACAAGGTATTGTTGGACAAAACGGATCCATAAATTGTCCCTTCGGAGCTCGAGCTGAACGGATCAAACCCATTTCTAATACTGAACATCTTCCCCTATGAGACAGTCAAGGTAACTCATTTTGAATTCGTCACATTTAAGGTAAATAGTACTTAACTCAAACCTTATCTTGATAGAATAATTGATAACCAGAAAGAAGAGCTTCGGCTCTGCGAACCACCGTGGCCGTGTGTGCACAAGGTAAGTCGAGCTTAGACTCTAAATAAGCACTTTTAGGGAGGCAACCCGAATGATTAACTTTTGCTAATTCTTTTAATTCTCTTTCATGATAATTTAAAATAGTAAATTAAAATAAATAAAAACATGTGTTTTTGACCCACACGGGCGTGTCTTTGGCCGTGTGAGTCTTGGGACTTAATTTTTATAAAATTCAACGTTTACACGGCCTTAGATAGTCCACACGGCCGTGTGATTATACCATATGTATGAAGCTAGAATATGCATGATTTTGGTGTTTGGTTATGGCTTGTATATATGTGTATTTTTTGTTGTAGGTATATGCCTTGATGGGTGAGAAAAATGGCCTATTTTTGTCCACACGGCTATGTATCTCAGTCGTGTGTGACATACAGCCAGGCGACATAGTCGTGTGTCCCCTGTAGCTTTCAAAGGGTTGTAAGTCAAGCTATTGCACAACCTAGCACACGGCCTGGCACACAGGTGTGTGAGGTTACTTCGAAGGGTACACAACCTGGCACAGGGGTGTGTGGCTTGGTTGTGTGACCCAAGTTAGTGTGTTACATGAGCACAGACATGAGTTGGGACACGGTCATGTGTCCCTAATTCAAACGCCCACACGGCCTGAGACACGGGTATGTCTTTTGGCCGTGTGAGTCACACGGCCTGGCTACACAGCCGTGTGACTTCTACAATTTTGAAAATTTTCACTATTTTATAAAAAATTCTTTGAGTTTTCGATTTAGTCCTGACTTGTTTCTAAAGTGTATTTTGGGCCTCGAGGGCTCGTTTAAGGGACAATATGTATGTTTTGACTCGATTTTAATATGTTTATTGATATGATATGAAATGTTTATAAATATGTGTTCGTTTGATTTGAAAACTTTAGTAATGCTCCGTAACCCTATTTTAGCGACAGATACGGATTAGGGGTGTTACATTTATTAGTATTAGAGCTACGGTTTAGTCAATTCTCAGACTAAATGTAGCATCTACAAGTCTAGCTATAAATGCCATTATATAACCTGTGATAGTGTGATATCTTCTAAACGTTTTAAAATATGTTTTTTATATAACAATGACATCCAATCGAGCTGACTCCAATGAAGTAGAAAGCAACGCTCAAGCCTCCGTTCATGGAGTAGCATCCAGTGGTACAAGGCCAGTATTTGAGGCCTGGGCAGGAGAGGCTAAGGAAGCCATCTTCCAGATGATGAGTAAATGGGTTACCGAGTTCGTTCGGACGAACCTGGCTGCTCAACAATCTTCACCCATTCCTGCTCCCCAACAGTTCCAAATTCGTTAAGGTTTGGAACCTATACGAGTTAGTAAGCCACTTGTTGATAGGATTCGAAAGAACGGGGCTAAAGTATTTAGAGCTACTATTGAAGATGATCCTAAGAGAGCAGAATTCTGGTTAGAGAATACAATCAGGGTTTTTGATGAACTATCCTGTTCATCGGCTGAATGTGTTAAGTGTGCAGTTTCTTTATTGAAAGATTCGACTTATCAGTGGCGGAACATATTGATTTTTGTTGTGCCGAAAGAGCAGATCACCTGGGAATTTTTTTTAAATTGGGTTTCGAAAGAAATACATTAGTCATAGATTTCTAGATCAGAAACATAAGGAATTTCTTGAGCTTAAACAGGGTTGTGTGACTGTGTCAGAGTACGAGTGAGAATTTGTCAAGCTGAGTAAATATGCCCAAGAATGTATTTCGACTAAGACTGCCATGTGTAAAAGATTCAAAGAATGGTTAAATAAAGACATTAAGCTTCTAGTATGAATTCTTAATCTTAAAGAATTTGTTGTATTGGTTGACCGAGCACATAAGGCTGAGGAGCTAAGTAAAGAGCAAAGATATGTTGATTTTGAAGCTAGAGACTTGAGGAAGAGATCTACTGGGAAGTTATATCAGTCGACATCAAAGAGATCAAAAGAACATCATAACTGTTCTACAGCTTCAGTGGAGTATTCTAGTATAGACAGAGGCAGTCGACGTTTGAGTCCTAAAACTTAGGCTACATCTGTAGCAAGCGTGGGTAGTGTTAGAGATGTTAGACCCGAGACAAGCATTGTAAAAGACCACATTATGGTCAGTGTCGACTGAAGAATGGAACATGCTTCAGGTATGGTTCTTTCGACCACTATATTAGATATTGCCTTGAGAAATCTGAAAAAGAGAGAGTTTAGACTATGAGGCCGAGTAGCACAGCTGCGAGAGTTAGACCACCCCGAAATCTTGGAAATGTGAGCAATAGTTGTGAAGTAACAAAAGACTCTGCTGTGAGATCTGAGGCTCGAGCACCAGCCAAGGCTTATGGTATTCGCGCACGAGAGGATGCTTTTGCGCCAGATGTTATTACTAGTACTTTCTCTAATTTTGATACTGATGTTACTGCTTTGATTGATCCAGGATCAACCCATTCATATGTATGCATGAATTTAGTATTTAGTAAGAATTTACCTGTTGAGTCCACTAAATTTGTGGTTAAAGTATTGAACCTTCTAGGTCAATATGTGTTAGTTGATAAAGTTTGCAAGAATTGTCCTTTGATGACTCGGGGTTACAGTGTTTTGGTTGATTTGATGCTTTTACCATTTGATGAATTTGATGTGATTTTGGGCATGGATTGGCTAACTCTAAATGACGCTATTGTAAACTGTAGATGAAAGCTTATTGTATTGAAATGTTAGAACGGTGAGACACTTTGTATTGAATCAGATAGTCCGACTGGGTTGCCTACTGTTATATCAGCTATGTCAGTGCAGAAATATGTAAGAAAAGGTTGCAATGCTTACCTTTCTTATGTATTGGTTTTTAAAGTGTCTGAATTGAAGCTTAAGTCAGTGCCAGTGGTTTGCGAGTTCCCTAATGTGTTTCCAAAGGGATTATCTGGATTACCACCGATCAGAGAGATTGAGTTTGCTATTGAACTAGTACCAAGGACACCACCGATATTGATAGCACCTTACAGAATGGCTCCTACTGAGTTGAAAGCACAACTGCAAGAATTGATAGATAGGGGTTTTGCTCGACCCATTTCTGACCTTGGGGTGCATCAGTTCTATTCGTTAAGAAAAAGGATGGATCAATGAGATTTTGTATTGATTATTACAATCAAGAACAAGTATCCACTACCTCGAATTGACGATCTGTTTGATCAGTTGCAAGGTGCAACAGTATTTTCAAAATTGATCTTCGTTCTAGCTACTATCAATTACGAGTTAATGATTCGGACGTGCCAAAAACTACATCCGGAACTAGGTACAGACATTATGAATTTATTGTGATGCCGTTTGGTTTAACTAATGCACCTACAGTATTTATGGATTTGATGAACATAATCTTCAGACCGTATTTAGATAGATTCTTTGTGGTTTTTATTGATGACATTCTGATATATTCACGAAACGAGTCCAAGCATGCTGAACCTTAGAGAATTGTATTGCAAACCCTACGAGATAAACAAATTTTTTCTAAATTTAACAAGTGTGAGTTTTGGCTCCGAGAAGTTGGTTTTCTGGGACATATAGTATCGGGTGAAGGCATCAGAAAGGATCTAAGTAAAATTTTAGCAATTGTTGATTGGAAACCACCTAGCAACGTATCTGAAGTTAGAGGTTTTCTAGGATTAGCTAGTTATTATCATAGGCTTGTTAAAGGATTATCGATGACAGGTACACCGATGATGCGACTATTATAGAAAGATGTGAAATTTGAATGGTCTGAAAAATGTCAGCAAAGTTTTAATCAGTTGAAAGTACTGTTAACTAAAGCACCCGTTTTGGTTTAGCCTGAATCGGGTAAAAAATTTGGGATTTTTAGTGATGCATCTTTAAATGGTTTAGGCTGTGTTTTGATGAAGGAAGGAAAAGTAATAGCCTATGCTTCCAGACAGTTAAACCCACATGAAAAGAATTACCCGACACATGATTTAAGTTGGCGGCTATTATGTTTGCGTTGAAAATTTGGCAGCAACATTTGTTCTACAAAATATGTCATATATTTGCTGATAGCAAGAGTTTGAAGTATATAATGTCGCAGAAATATTTGAATCTGAGATAGCGTAGATTGGTCGAACTGTTAAAAGATTATGAGTTGATAATTGATTATCACACAGAAAAAGTAAACGTAGTTGTGGATGCTTTCAGTAGAAAGTCTTTGTTTTCTCTGTGAGTGATGAATACACAATTGACGTTATCTGATGATGGCTTGATCTTGGCTGAGTTAAAAGCTAGACCGATGTTTTTACAATAGATCTACGAAGCTCAAAAATGTGATGACGAGTTACTAACTAAACGGGCACAGTGTGAGTCGACTTCTGATTCATAATTTTGGATAGGACCCAATGATTGCTTATTGTTCAAAGATAGAATTTGTGTACCGAGAATATAGATCTTATTCAGAGAATCTTGTACGAAGCTCATAGTGGTAGCTTGTCTGTTCATCCGAGAAGTTATAATATGTACGGTGACTTGAAACAAATGTACTGGTGGCCAGGAATGAAACGCGAGATTTCTCACTTTGTATCAAGATGTTTAGTATGTCAACAAGTTAAAGCTGAACATCAGGTACATTCTAGATTGTTACAGCCAGTGATGATACTGGAGTGGAAATGGGATCGAGTTACTATGATTTTGTATCGGGTTTACCCCTATCTCCAAGAAAGAAAGATGTCATTTGGGTTATTGTTGATCGTTTAACGAATTCAGTACATTTTATTTCAGTACACACAGATTTCTCCCTTGATAGATTAGCTGAGTTATATGTATCTAAGATTGTCAGATTACACGGAGTACCAGTTTCCATCATCTCGGATAGAGATCTACAGTTTATATCACGATTTTGGAGAAAGTTACAGGAAGCTTAGGTACGAGGTTGCATTTTAGCACTACATTTCATCTTCAGTCTGATGGTCAGTCCGAGTGAGTAATTCAGATTCTCGAGGATATGCTTCATTGCTTTGTATTAGAGTTTGAAGGTAACTGGGAGAAATATTTACTGTTGGTTGACTTTGTGTATAACAATAGTTTTCAGTCGAGCATAAAGATGGCACTGTATAAAGCTTTGTATGGCTATAAGTGCCGAACTCCGTTATCTGGACTGATCTTAGTTAGAAAAAGATACACGGAGTTGATTTAATTTGTGAGACTGAAGAAAAAGTGAAAGTGATCCGAGATAATTTGAAATCAGCTTCAGATCGTCAGAAATCATATGCGGATCTTAAGGGTACAAACATAGAATTTCAAGTTGGGGATAGAGTATTCTTGAAAGTTTCGCCCTGGAAGAAGTTCTTTGGTTCAATCGCAAAGGAAAGCTAAGTTTGCGATTTATTGGGTCGTATGAGATTACTGAAAGAATCAAACCTATTGCGTATCGTTTAGCTTTACCATCAAAACTAGAAAAGATTCATAATGTCTTTCACGTGTCTATGTTACGATAGTACCAATCTGATCCTTCACCTATTATCTCCCCAATAGATGTTGAGATTCAGCCTGATATGTCGTACAGTGAAGAAACGATCAGAATTCTGGCACGAGAGGTGAAAGATTGAGAAACAAGAACACAACTTTAGTAAAAGTTCTCAAGGAGAGACATGGAATAGAAGAAGCCATCTGGGAACCCAAGGAAGCTATGAGAAAACAATATTCGAACCTTTTTTTAGGTAAGATATTTTAGGACGAAAATCCCTTTAGGGGGAGAGTTGTGACAACCCGTTTTCAGTGAAATTGGAATAATGGTTTTGGGACCACAAATCTAAAGTTGAAAATTTTATTTTATTATTATTTTATTTCCTACAACATGATAGTAGTACCATATAAAAATTTCGTTAAGAAATTTTACCATTTACATGCTCAATTTGATAAAAAAAAGACTAAATTACGTAAACTGCAAAAGTTGAGTTCTAGTAGCTAAAAGTATTAAATAGTTGTAGAGCTTTAATGTATGAGTCCTTAAATGTTAATTAGACCATAAATAGTGATAGTGGATGTACATGGCTTGGAATTTGTGTAAATTTTAACATTTTTAAAGGTTAAATTAGTAAATTGGTAAATAATGATAAAATTAATCAAATAAAAAAAAACCATCATCTTTTAGTCATCTTCACCAACCAAAATTAAAAGACAAGAGCTCCCATGGGAGCTTGAAGTTTTGGCAAAACATTTTACCTTGCATTGGTATGAATTTTTATCCTGTTTTTAATGATTTCTATGTTTTTGGGTTCGTTGTAGCTTAATCTAGCTAGCCCAGAGACTAATTTGTGACACTGTTAAACTATTAGGGATTTTCCATTGATGAATATACATGATTTTGTATGTTTGATGATAGAAAATTGATAGTTGTTGTTAGATGAACAACTTTTATTAAATGATTTTTGATGAAATTATTAAATAGGGATTAAATTGAAAAATAAAAAAGTATACATGGTGAAATTGTGAAATAAATGAAATATAGGGCTTGCTAGGGACCTAATTGATATTCGGCTATAGTGGGTTGTGGTGAAATTTCATAAATTTCCACTTGTATGAGTTAGGGACTAAATTGTAAAGAAATTAAAAGTATAAGGGCAAAATGGTAATTTTGCCAAAATAGGATTTTGGGTTAAATTTAATGAAATATATATATTGAATTAAGTTAAATTTATCTGTATAGATCAAGACAGACCTTGTACGGCTTTAGATCGAGGAAAAGAGAACGTCTCGGATTAATCGCCTTCGTATCTACGTATACTCATCGAGGTAAGTTGGTGTGATTAAATTGTGTTTATATGTTTTATATTAAATTATGTATGAATTATGAATTAAGATATATGTACACGGTTGCATATCCAACGAAGTTCGACAATTACCGAGCCCCGTTTGAACCTTAAGAATTCGTAGGATACAAATGACATGTCATTAGGGTTTACATGATTCAGGTGTTGGTCCTGAACGTCCTACCAATGGCTAAGGTCTGACATGTGTTGTGGATACTCCACAGCTCGTGTGAGAAGCATTGTGTAGCTACGTTCTGACCCAAAGCTCGTGTGAGCAAACCCATTTTCACAGCTCGTGTGAGCATACCGATTTATAGCTTGTGTGAGCATACATGCATAGGATTTGATGACTTATAGTTATATGAGTTAGCACACTATGTGTGAGCTATCTCGGGTATCCCACAGTATTCTAAATGGTTCAATGGGCATTACATTGATACAGAATGGTGAGAGTTCAATACGAACTAATATAGGGACATATGTGAATTACATTGAATTAGTACTACATGGTTTATTGAGAATTGAAATGGATGATACATGTATATGAGATATAATTATATTTTTTGTTCATTCTTGATTACATAGCCTATGTTATATGATCAAATGGCTAACATGTTTGGTGTACATGTTTAGGCTTTGGTCAAGTGTAGTTGGGTTATGCCATGTTATCTTACCTATTATGTATTGAAATGGTAAGTTATGTTTTATGTTATATGAACTTACTAAGCTTATATGCTTACTATGTGTTATTTTCTATGTCTTATAGTGAATCAGAAACTCGTTCAGGTTGGAAGCTTGTCAAAGATAAATCACACTATCCATCGGCTTTTTCGATACTTTTGGATGTTTAATTTTGGTTATATTGGCATGTATAGGTATTTTGGATAATGTTGGCCTATGTGTTTTGGTTGTTGAAATAGTCAATTGGTTTGGCTTGTGTTATGGCATTTTGGTGATGAAATGAACTTAGTTTTGGCATGTAAATGATAGCCTTAATATGGATGATGTTTGGCTTGATATGCTTGAATTATGGAATATGAAGTTATGGTTTAAATATGCATATTATATATGGCTTGTAACTTGTTGGAAATGTTGAGAATTGGTACTTTGTTTTGAATGACTTATATGGTTATTGATGTTCTTTGTTGAATGTTATATTTGGCACCATTTGGTAAGTTTTTGGTTAGTAAATTCAATGGTGTGTATTGATACAAATATGCCTAAAAGTAAAGAGTACATGATTATACATGTTTACATGTTGTAATTTGAGGTGCCTTAGGGCATATTGGTTGTGTGTGATTATACCATATGTATAAAGCTAGAATATGCATGATTTTGGTGTCTGGTTATGGCTTGTATATATGTGCATTTTTCGTTGTAGGTATATGCCTAGAATGGTGAGAAAAGTGGCTTGTAAAATGGCCTATTTTCATCCACTAGGGCATGTGTCTCAGCCGTGTGTGACATACGGCCTGGCACATGGGCATGTGAGGTTACTTCGAAGGGTACACGGCCTGGCACACGAGCATGTGGCTTGGCCGTGTGACCTAAGTTAGTGAGTTACACGGACATGGACATGGGCTAGGAAACGGCTATGTGTCTTGTAACGCGTAGGTTTGTGCAAGTCTACACAGTTGTTATCAAGTAATAAGCAAGTATCGAGTTATTGTCTCCACAGGGATTGTATTTGTGCTAAGTCACTTAATTTGTAAAATTATATTAACAATTTGGTAAATAAAAACACAATATAGTTGAGAAGTGGTGATTAAAATATATTAAACTAAATGCAATTATCCCTAATGCAAATTAACCTAAGTATGCAAACTATATGAATGAAATAGATTTTAGTAAATTAAACACAATTTGCAACAATTATAACATAAATAAACTAGGACAATTACTTTAATTAAACTCAATTTATTATCAACATGCTTAATAATATTCGAAAAAACATTTCATGGCAACTCGATCTTTCATGAGTTTGGAAACCACATTAGGTCTTTTCAGAATCCTTTACTTAGTAAATACGCATTTTACTGATCCTTATTTACTAGGGGTTTCTTAACATTTGTGTGAGGTAACAAGGACGTGTCAGGTTTGAAACAATTTAATCACACAAATTTAAAAACTATGCAGATAACAGAGCTTGGTCAAAGTTGTTATGCAACCTTCAATTTAATCGGGCCAGGATCTAAATTGAGCATTTACATTTCAATTATGTGTCCATTAGCCGTCGTCTGATCAGGATCAATCAGCTAATTCAGGTGCATTTCACTCACATATGAACGAAATACAGACTTGATTTTAATTGAAAACATGATCGATTGAGGCACAAACATTATAAGCATGAATCAAATAAATATTATTTAATCAAAGCAATCATCCTAGCTTAAATAAAATTAATCTAACATTTTTGTAAACAAGAACAAAGAACACATAGCAAACATTTTTATATTAAATTAAAGAAAAGGAAGATTAAACCTAATTCAGAGTAGCTGTCACCCAAGTCTTTGACTCACGAGGTTCCTTCATTCCTTTGTTTTGCTCCTTTGCTAATGGCTCTCCAAGGTGGCCGACCAAGGGTTCTTTAAGAGGCTTAATTGCTAAAATCTCTATGAAGAGATGATGCTAGGCGTGGGAATGGAAAAGGCTAAGAGAATTTGGAGAAAAGAGAGAATGATGAATGATGAGAATGAATGAGGAATGATTGAGGGATGATGAATGAAGGAATGAGAGGGTGCTATTTATAGGTGAGGAGAGGGGGATAGTTTGCTAAAAATAGTGGATGTTAACCTCTTCAAATCTCCTCAAATTGTGGCAGGCCATGCTTAGTGGCTTTTGACTTGATTTTTTTTGCTTGATTTTTAAGCAATTTTGGGTGCCACACAACTCAGGACTGAGACTTGGTCAATCGTAAATCTTCAGGCAAATCTCTAATTTCTTTAACACTGCAAGGACCTTGTGTAATTAAACCAAAGAATGGTTTAAATGGACAGCCATGTGTAGCCAAATATTGGGTTGACTTGGTCTCCAATTTGGACAGTTTTGTAATCCAGGAAAGCTATCAGACCTATCCAAAATAAATCAACAAGTTAGAGGACCAAATAATAAAATTTATCCAATTTAATTAATTAATTAAAACCCAAATTGTTAATGAAATATTTTAAAATGAATTATTAAATATAATTTTATATTTTATTATTTAATTTAATCACGCATGACCCACTTTATGTCTTAAAAATAAATATATTCAAATTAATATAAAATAAGTCATTTATTGCATGAAAACTATATATGTAATGCCCCTAACCCGAATCCGTTGCCGGAACAGGGTTACGGAGCATTAACAAAATTTTCAGTTTAATTTTCAGTCATTTCATTTCATCTAGCATTCATATTTGAAACCAACCAAAATCAAAATATTAATGAGCAAACGTTGGCCAAATTAACTTATACATGCCATTATAATCAGAATCAAATCATCCAAAATTACCGATAGAACCAATGGATAGTGTGATATATCTCCGACAAGCTTCCAACCTAATTGAGCTTCTGATATCTGAAAAGTAGAAGAAAGCAAGTACATGAGAAATGAATGTCTAGTAAGCTCGTATAAACTTTAGCCATATTAGTTCATTTCAAATATGAAATCTATACATATCAAGAACAATCCACTATTAATACCACAATACTCATGCAACTATATTCAATAACTCACAAGGTGAATAAATCCACAGCATCACTTATATATTATCCCAAGCTTAGTAGGATTTTATATAACTTTAACTCTTCATAATTTATTTATTTTCATTTGCATTTCTTTACTTTCCTCGCTTATTCCATATGCGTGACACACAAGTCATAAACATATCATTCCCTTGTCGTTTCTTCATGGGCATATATTATTCATTTCATTATTTTGATATTTCATATACCATCATTTTCATGAATTTAGCGTACATACCAGTAATAGTTCATTTCAAACTCATGTTATTTCACTTCAGAACTTTAACCGTTTCTTTCTGAATCGAAGAATGACTTACGGATATGAGTACATCGTTCTTTGGTGCCATAGTCCAACTATGGTCTTCCACATATAAACACTACCATGGTCCGACCATGGTCTTACATTCATAGTGCCATGACCCAATTATGGTCTTATCTGTCAATTCATCCTTTGCCACAGAACGATTGTACTCAATCCCGTGTTCAATTCAAATTGAGTATTAAATTCGATATTATATTTCCAATAATAATTCAATTCCATGTTTTCTATTACCTTTATTATTTTTCCATATTTATCCTGTTGAATTTCTCGAAAATTTGATGGATTTTCAGGGGTACACTTTAGTGTACAAATCCGGGTCCGTCAATTCATATTCATGTGCGCACATTTCCATTTCAGAGAGCACACCTCCGCGAACCTCATCCTTACAGCTGGATTACCAGTCTAGGCTAAATCCCCTGTAATATAAACTCATAGAGTATTGTCGGGATTACCAGTCCAGGCTAAATCCCCTACAATGACAATTACTCTAATGAGCTTAGATCTAAATTACCAATCCAGGCTAAATTCAGACCCTAATTTGGATTACCCGTCCGGGCTAAATCCATTTTTCACATATTCTTTGGGAGGGCTATATCAGGATAGGATCACCCATCCGGGCTAGATCCTTTTTACCATCAATTCCTTTTCAGAAATCCATCGAATTTTCCTTTCATTCAACCAAGATTTCTTCCCCTTTTTATCAAATATATCAATGTTTCATCAATTTTCATACAATGAACATTCAAATCATATTCACATAAATAACATACATTTCAAGCATTTAAGAATATAATTCAAGTTACATGAACTTACCAGGCTAAATTGCAGAAATACCAAAATTCAGGGATATTTTGGTAATTTTTTATTTTCCTCGAATTTCCACCCAATCTTGATCTAAATTAATATTTAATTCAATTTATTATTTTAAATAATAAAACAATTCATTTCATGCAATTTGGTCACTTTTTGAAATTTTTACAAATTTACCCTTAAAATATTACTTTTATTCAATTTAGTCCCTGAACCTAAAACATGCAAATTAGTCATTTTTAGTGAAAACTCATGCTAGTTGAATAATCATATATTTTCCTCCTCCTCCTCTCCATTCCACATCCTTAATGTATATAACATGCTTATATGTAACATTATCTATAATTTCACTATTTATTTATTTGTTCATTCAAAGCCGTCCACTTAAGTCATAGTCATAAAATTATTTATATCTTGAGATACATAACTCAAAATTGAGATACATTAATTTTATCTAAAACTAGACTCACATATATTCTTACTATAAAATTTTCAGAATTTTTAGTTAAACCAATAAGTGTATTTTATTCTTTAAAGTTCCCCTATTTCACAATTTGACAGTTCTGACCCCTCTTCACTAAAAATTAATTATCTCTTTGTACAGAATTTGGATGATGTCTCCGTTTGTTTCTCTTGAAAATAGACTCATTATGGATTTTAAAAATATAAATTTTAAACCATAATTATTTTTTACAATTTTTAATGATTTTTCCATTTCAAAATAGGGGTACCCAAATTCATTTTGACCTTATCTCACAAAATTTATTATATCTCATGATTTAAAATTTCATTACTTACACCGTTTCTTCCATGAGAAACTAGGCTCAATAATATTTAATTCAATATTTTATTCAAACTCTAATTCAATTCCCACAATTTTTGGTGATTTTTCAAAATTAGACTACTGCTGTTGTCTAAAACTGTTTTAATGCAAGATATTGATTTCTAAGTTTATAACTTCCTTATTCATTTTCTCTATGATATTTTCCATCAGTTTCTCTTATTTACCTTCACTAATATATCAAGAACATAAGACTTTATTTAATAAAACTCTACTATAACATCATTTCCATGCTTTTTCAATAATAACAAACTTAAAAATATATTGAAATCTTGATGTTCTTACCTTGTCCTATTGGTTTCAACCTTTAACTTGATTTTCTCTCTCCTCCAGCTTCTATTACTTGCACCTAACTTGATATTCTAGCTCCCCATAGTCTTCTTGTTTCTTTCTCTCTTGATGGCTACGGAAATTCTTTTGATTTCTAGGTGAAAATGGTAAATTTTTTGGTGGAAGGACCAAATTGTAAAGAAAGCAAAACTTTCTTTCTTCTCTTCTCTTCTAACGTGAAATACACGGGAAAGATGATGATTTCTCTTCATCTTTCCTCCCTTTTATATTAATCATTTAATAATAAAATAATACTAAAAATCTTAATAAAATATTAACAAAATAACATTTATCTAATTAATTAATTAAAAACATCACCAACATCATCATTGCCTTCTAGAATTCTCTCTCTCTCTTTAATTGACCATTTTTCCCTTTATAATATTTTAAAATTTCATCCTTGAGTCATCACTTAATTTGGTAAAATTGTAATTTAGTCCCTCAAAATTCTTTACATTTTCAATTTGGTCCTAATTTATCCATTTTCCTTAGTTTCTAGATTATTCCACCCTTAAAATATTTGCACTATTGATCCTTCAAAATTTTCATATTTACACTTTAACCCCTCAAATTTTAAGTATTTACTCTTAGGTAACAAAACTTTTCTCACATTTGCGAATTAGTCCTTTCTTGCATTAATATGTCATAATATGCTTCCCAATGTTGTCATAACTCAAAATTTCCCTTTTTTTCACTTTATTTCCTTATTTTACTATATCAGTGATACTATCTTACTTTCTTACAGTAGTAATTTTCGGGGTATTACAATATAATAAAGCATAAAATCACATTTTAATAATTTATATGTCCTAATTTCATATTTTCACATATTTCATTAATTTATTAAACAATTACTTAGTTTTAACAACGGATTTAAGTAAAAAGGTGATAAATTACATAGGAAAAATCCTATATATTTTTTCGTTTACATGTCCCTACTTCGAATGCCCACATGGCCTGAGACACAGGCGTGTCTCTTAGCCGTGTGAGTCAAACGGCCTAGCTACATAGCCGTGTGACCCTTGCAGTTTTGAAAATTTTCACTATTTTCTAAAAAATTCTCTGAGTTTTCGATTTAGTCTTGAATTGTTTCTAACGCATATTTTGGCCTTCGAGGGCTCGTTTAAGGGACAATATGTATGTTTTGACTCGTTTTTAATAAGTTTATTCATATGATATGAAATGTTTATAAATATGTGTTCGTTTGGTTTGAAAACTCCGATAATACTCTGTAACCTTGTTCCGGTGACGGATATAGGTTAGGGGTGTTACATGAATACAATGTAAGTTCTACTTTAAATATTGTTGATTTATCTCCCTTAGATGTTTCAGATTTGAAGACGAATATTTTTTAGGAAAAGAGGAATGATGTGAGTCTCAAGGCCCAAAATCAGGCTCATGAATGTGATGGGCTCAAACTTTTGCAAGGTCGAACAATGAGGTCGAAGGCCAAGCAAATATGAGCAAGATTGAACGGGACCATCCAAGACTTTGTTACCAAGGCCTAGATGCGCATATGACCGAAAAAGAAAATCAAGATTCGCTTTCTTATTTTCAAGAAAATTAAGAAATTGAATCTTAATCCAATTTTGCTATTTCGGACAATTTCAAAAATCAAGAAAATCAGTATTTCAAATATTGGAAATCATGGTCCAAGAAACCTAATCTTGCAGCCAAGGCACATTAGACTTCATGTACGAGCTTGAACGAGCCAATTTCGAGAGCAAATAGATCACAAGACTAAGTTCTTGAAAAAATGACCCATTAAGATATCTATAAGCCCATTCTGAAGTTTGGAAAGAAATTTAATTGAAGATAAGAGCAAATTATCAAAGTGTCCCAAATTGTAAAATGTTTAAACTCTAAGTCCAATTTTATTTTAATAGATGGACCATCATGTAAGAATTTAGCCCAATGAGTCCATTTAATTCATTTGGTTGGATTCCCATTAAAAGTCCACACTTAGAATTATTTTGTTTTTTTTATTTGATGAGTTGCCATGCTAGTTATTCCATTAGGGTTAGAAAAACTTATTTTGGGGGCCTATAAGTAGCATGGTCATCCACCCTTAAGCACATATAACAGCCGGTTTTTCAGTGGTGTTGGAAGTAGTGGTTTCAGGACCACAAATCCGACGAGTAAGTTTGTATAATTGGTATTAAAATTATAGAGTTAATAGTAATTTTTATATTGGATTTTGATTTTATGATTTTATGATTTTAAAAAATTGAATTAAAAGTTAGTGTAAGTGATTGGTTTCAAAAGTTAGGTTATTGAAAATAAGGTATTAGGACCTCGTTTCCGTAATATAAAGCTGTAAATATTTTTATTAAATAT
Organism: Gossypium hirsutum; assembly: GCF_007990345.1. Taxonomy (NCBI): domain Eukaryota; kingdom Viridiplantae; phylum Streptophyta; class Magnoliopsida; order Malvales; family Malvaceae; genus Gossypium; species Gossypium hirsutum. Next base: position 31,729,550 of record NC_053444.1, read on the forward strand.
TTACAAAGTCGTATTATATGTGAATTAAAGTTGGGTTCGATAATTTTGATGATTTATTACTTAATTGAGGTAAAAGGATTAAGTTGTAATAGAGGTAAAAGTTAATCACTATAGATTTAAAATACTGAAGGGACAAAAATGGTGATTAGACCATAGTCAAAAAGTCCAAGTGGTGGTGAATGTTAATCATTCCACTAACTTTTGGATTATTTATTCATTTAGTCCTAATCAGTTCAAGGCTAAATTGTAAATAAGTTTGTTTAATTGGAATTTAATATAATTGAAGGACCAATTGTATAATTGGACCCTTTTTAAATGACCTAACAATATAAATTATATGGAATTCTCTAGATTGTGGTAAATTGCAATTAATTCCTAATTAATTGGGGATTTACTAATTAATCTATTTTCTTGTATGATCAGAAATGATGGTTTCAGGGCCACAACTCTGATGTTTTAGACTGTAACTATTAATTATTTAATATTTACTAGTTAATAATGTTGAGTTAAAATTTGGTTATGAAATTTTATCATTTAGATAGTTAATTAAGTGAAAAGGACTAAATTGTAAAAGTTGCAAAGGTTGAATTCCATTAAATTAAAGGCATTAGATGCTAATTGAAAGGAAAGATAAGGTATTTAAATGGTAATTAAACCTTTAATAATTATAATGGACGGTTTGGGTAGTTAATAACATGAAATTTCATTAAAATTTTAAGGTTATAATGGTAATTTTGTAACTAAGCAAAAATTAAATAAAACAAAAGGCCAAAATGGCTATCATCTTCTCAATTCATCTTTTCTTAAATCGAAAACCACCATAGCTTAAGGGAGAAGCTTTCGGTTGAGCTTTGGGTTGCATGCTAGGTAGGTAATTTTTTTCCCTTTTTAGTGATTTTTATGTTTTTGAGCTCGTATTAGTTTAATCTAGCTAACTTGAGGACTAACTTGTAGAACTGTCAAATGTTTTGGATAATTTCATTGATGAGTTTAGTGTGTTCTTGAAATTTTATGTTAGATTGTTAAGCTTGGTTATTAAGTAGTTCTATTTTGTAAAGTAATTTTTTGGTAATTTTAATGTTTAAGGACTAAAATGTGAAAATAGTAAAAGTAAAGGGACTTGAGGTAAAATAACAGAAAATATGGGCTGTAATAGGTCCCAAGAAATTCGAATAAAATTTAATTTGAATAAAAATAGTTAAATTGCATGTTTTGGGCTTAGGGACTAAATTGTATAAAAGTAAAATATTAGGGGCAATTTTATAAAAATGTCAAAAAGGACTTAATTGCATAAAATATATTAATTTTTTTGTTATAATTATTGAATTGAATGGATTTATTTTTTTAGATCTTAAACGAGTGGGAAATCGAGGAAAAGAGAAAATTACCAAGTAGCCCCTGTACTTTGTCGTTGCAGCAATTTAGTCAGTAAGTTCATTCGGTTTAATTTTAGTACATTTATATATGTATTATATGAACTTAATTGCATAATTTTGGATTATATTGATGTGTATGATTGGAAATGGAAATAGTGAATTGAAATGACATCGACCACTAGTTGAGATATTATGAGCCATTACTACAAATCAATCCTGTAAGTTGTGCAATTATTTCAGTTACTACTAATCTTTATATTCCTTGTTGATATACTATTATTGAATGTTATATTATATATCGAATGAAGTTCAGCGAGCGATGTCCATCAATATATTGAATGAAGCTCAAATGAGCTTACCTACTGAATCTACTAAAACGTATCCGCTATCGAGCCATACCTATTGATTCTATTGAAAGTTTCTCAAATGAGCATTGCTCATTGAGCATACTAAAATACTGTATGGATTTTTTCTTCTCAGACGAAGGATGCAATTTACAGAAATTTCATTACTTAATTTTAATTTGATTATTATGTTTGGTCGGAAAGGCATACCGATTTATTAAACGAACTTACTAAGCTTTATTCAAGCTTACCTGTATTTTTTTCATTTTGCAGATTACGTTTTTAGGGCTCGAAAGATCGGATCAGCAAAAGAAATCACACTATTGGAAACATGAAAATATACACACTTTTTCATGCCTTTTTTAACTCAAATTCATGCAGTTTCGATAAAGTTCTTGTCGAAAAATATATAATAACTATAAAATAATTAAATTATACTTAAATTATTAACATGTTGAATTTTAATTAATTTTATAATTAATTTTGATTAATTTTGATCATTTTCGACAAATTTGCACAAATGACAAAAATTAGCTTTGTAAACACTGCTAGAAGCACAAAACCGAGAAGCGATTTTTGAAGCATCGAGGTGAATTAATTTTTCAGTCGAAGACGGTCCAAATTATGAATATTAATTCATTTTAATTTTAATCCAAGTTATTTTTGGTTAAATCATTATTATTAATTAATTATTAAAAGAGGCCTAGTTGAGCTGAACCGAGAAAACCGATCCGACTGGGCATTGGGCAGCCCAAAACCATCCCACATGCTGATCCAATCAGCTTGTTTGGCTCATTATTTGGATTGCAAAATAGCCCTTGAAGACTCCTTGAATTTGCATTCAAACCTCTCCACTGTTCATTCCTTTATAGATTTGCCCCTACATTAAAATAACAAGTTTGAAATCTTCAAACTTGCCACATGTGTGGCCGGCCATGGGGGGACTCTATGGCTACCGATTTTTTATATTTTTAGCAGCCTACTCAACCTATAAAAACCCCCTTGGCTGCTCATTTGAAACACATCTCAAAACCATCCATTCTTCACTTCTCTCTCACTTTTCTATCTTCATTGTTCTTTATTTCCTTCCTCATTCCTTTGTCGATTTCACCTCTTGAAAAAGAGTCCTCCAACCACCATTTGGAGGAGGAGTCAAGTGTTCGTCGAAGGCTCGATTCAACAAGAACAAGCGGAGAATGAGGAGTGGAGCAAACTAGTCAACTCTCGGAGAAACACCAGATTTGATTCTTGTTTTTATGAACATGTCTATGAATGTTTGTGATGTTGATATGTTTAATTTAATTAATATGGCTTAAATTTAATTCGTGTTAGGTTGATTGCATTTCGTCTACTTGAGTTATTAAAATTGTGTTTGGGTTGTTATAGGCTTCGGTAAGATGTTTGATTGAGTAAAACCATGACTAAGTTATTCTTGCATTACAATTGTAAGGTAACTAATGAATTAATTATTTAAATGGATTGAAATTGTAATTAATTAACACAATACTTAATCAGTGCATGTTTAATCATCTAAGGTAGCTGAGGGTTAAATTAGCAACGGTATCTAATGATATATTAGCCTTGCATAACTTGCAAGATTATTGTGATTAAGCTGTTTCAAGGTAGAAATACATTGTTACCTCACTTTATCTTTTATGTGCTTATGAGATTGAATTAATTGTTTGAATTGACATAGAGATACGTACGAGAGATTATTTTAATTTCATAAGTATGTATGTGCATTAACATATTTGCTTATTAAAATTTGTTTAATCGGTTGAATTGACATAGAGATATAGTCAAGAGATAAATGGATTTTGGTAGGTAATTATGTTCATAAGTTAGCAAATTACCGAGTTGCTGTGAATTTATTCGTAACAACATAAACATGAGTTTAATAATTCTAAGTTCAGAAATGTAATTAATCTAGCACAATTATGTCATCTTGATTAAAATCATCTTTTGAAATTTTTCATCGGAACTTTTATTTATTTTTTATTTTACTTAGTTAAAATCCTAGTTTTTAATCACCTCCTCAAATCAAAATATTTTTCTCACCAAAGTGTTTTTAATTGCATTCATAAATAATTATTTTCACAGTCCTTGTGGGTACGATAACTCGACATTTACTTGTCACTTTATTACTTGTTGCGATTGTGTACACTTGCACATTTCTGTCGTTCCAACTATTCAGGAAATCTTTGGTAGAATTTAATTTTAGTTGGTATATATGGCATGTATTAGGACCCTTTTGTATGTATGATATTGGTGTTAGAGTATGCCCAAAGATCAATCATGAAATGGTTGTAATAACATACTTGATTTATCATGTTTATTAATATAAGGCGTTACCATTATTATTTCAGTTTCTTTTCTGTGTGTATAAATAAACTGTTTTCTAATAATGTCCTAAGAATAATATGATTATTCTTAAAAGATCCTTAGTCAAGTATTATTGTTGGATAGGACAACAATAATGCATTAAGACTAACATGTAGTTGATTGATGATAAAGAGTTATCATTGATATGGAATATCAGAATCGATGCATGAATATGTGTGTTAGAGAACAACATATTGGACTGACCCATTATAAGTATGTTTCTTGGATTATTATGTAATTGTCACGACATTACTCATAGTGATTAATATGTATATAATCCTCAGACTTGAGATCATCATAATCCCAACATCGTGAGTAGTATATTTTGATACAGTCAAACGTACACCGTAACTGGTTGTTCTATAAAGGCTGGTGTTGGATATACCACAATCGATGTAGAGGGATATGGTTGGTCGATATAGAATAAGTCTCTTCTACATAATGGGAGTAATATCTTAGGCCACTTGATTAAGTGAGACTAGAAATGCATGACCATGCTCAAATAAGTTGATATGAGATGTCATACTTATTTGTATATCGTAGTCTGCTTAAAATATCAAGGAACATGGAATGGACTATACAAGTGTGACTATTCCATGACTTGTGTCCAATCTAGAGATAAAGGACTTAAGGATTATTGCATAAAAGGTTAATCATAAAAGGTTATGTCGAATCATGATCTCTTGTGACTTAGGTAGCAATGATGCATTGCTAGATGCCACTCATTGTTTGTAACATTGGAATCGTTCTAGTATTACTGCTAACGTTACAAGAACCTACAGGGTCACACCCTATAGTTAAAATGAACGGAATAAACCATAGTTGGTATTGTTTTTAGGTGTCACTTGAATTAAATTAATTATAGAATTAATTTAATTCGATTTCCAACACATTATGTACAAGGTTGTTGTACACATATTGAGGTTAGCATATGAATTCAAATAAATATATGGTTTATCGAAATTATATTATAATTAATGTAATTATAATTTTTGGTTTAAAATATTATTATATTTATTCTAATTCATAAATAAAAACCCTAAAAATAAATAATAAGGATATAAGTATCCCGTTTTTCTTTGTTTTGGTCTAGCAGCCGTCAAAGAAAATTCACTCTCAAAACTGTTTTGGGGATTTCTTCCGTTCGTAGTCAACTGGGTGGATCACGTAGAGGTCGGAGTCTCGATAGATTGCGGCTTAGTTCGACTGTAGATCAGACTACACGTTGTTGAGAAGTTGCTGTCTATTCATAACAGCATTAGGTAATTTCGTAACCCTTTTCACCCCGATTCGTTCCTCACACATGGATCCGTGGTTAGGGTCGTCGATTATTAAATTTTTTCGCTGCGCCGTAGGGGTGCCGGCGATTCAATAATTGGTTCTTAGTTTTGAGCAAGTTTTACTTGAACTTGTGTTGTCTGATTGGAAAACAAATGGAATTAGGCATGTTTTACTAAGATAGGCTTGTTGATTAAGAATGAAAATATTGACATTCTGATGAACTATGGTATGAAATGGAAATTGATGTTTTGATGTGTAAATTATAACTTGTATATGCAACTTGAAGGTGTAATGTCATGAAATGCATTGTGGTGTCAATGATAGCACATTGGTTAGGTAAGTTAGGATGTTTGAAATGACATGTTTAAGTGTGTTTGAATGATGTTTAAAGTCACTGAATGTGTGCCCAAAATGAAATGGTTAGTTATGCATGATTTGGCCTTGAAATGACTTGGTTTTAGGTAAATTTTTGGGTTCACACGGCCTGGGCACGAACTATCACATGGCAGGGTGTCATTTTGAAATTTCTTAGTGTTCCAAGTCAGTGAATTACACAACCTAGCACACGGGCTGGCACACGGGCGTGTGGGGCAACTCAGTGAGTTACACAGATGGGGACACAGGCTGGGACATGACCATATGTCCCTTGTCTGAATGTTACACGGCTTGGGGTGATGTCACATGGCCGTGTGACCTCTGTGTTCATATTTTTGCATCTTTTTCTTAAAACTTCTGTTTTGTTTCAAATTAGTCTTAATTTGCTTCTAAGCTATTTTTAAAGCTTTGAAAGCTCCATTTAAGACTCGAAACCGAACGATTTCTTTTATATTGAATATTACTTATAATTATGAAATTGAATTAATTATTGAATGTAAATTGTACTAATTGTTCCAGCTTGACTGGTAACATTCGATATCCTATTTCGGCAACGGAAACGGGATATGGGTGTTACAACACACACAACTGATTTATGTTTTTTTGAGTTAATAATAATTCTCTTTGAGTTTTTCTTCAAGAATTGCTCTTGAGTTTCTTTTAGAATCTGTTCAAGCTTTTTCTTGCCAATATCTCTTTCTTGGAGGGGGAATTAGAGCCATTGAAAGGAGTTATGGATTCTTAATGTTTCCAGGGCTTCTTAGGACGTCATCTTCTCTTTTTTATCCTTAATTTATCGTTTCTTGCTTATTTAAGTTAGTTCTTGTTGTTTTGGCTTGCTGATTTTATTGATTTTCATTCTAGGTTAAAAGTTGCTTCAAGAAAGACATTCTCTTATCTTGTCCCATCAAGAAACACATTAAAATTAGGAGTTTTAATATTTTGTTGTTGTTTTAAACATTCTTGTACAAAACAGTTTGCTTTTGTCTTTAAAATCACTTCTAACAAATTTGTTTGTATTTTGTTTTTCCAGATTTGGTTGGGGCATTTTCTTGAGGTCCAAGGACAATTTCTTTCCATCCAAGAAAGCCTAATTCGTTCTCTTTTGGACTCTTTATCAGCCGGTTCATCTTTCTTTTGTTTTAATTTCGTTTGACTCTCCTTTGTGACAACTAATCTGTTTTTATGGTTTCTCATTTCAATTTATGTTCGTCTAGAGATCTAGGATATATCCACGACTTTGACAAACTTTACAATCCGCTTCCGCATTCATTTGTCTCATTCCTTATCACCAAGGAACATTCTAATGTTCTCTCTTGTTCATTAAGGGTCATTTGGCTTGACAAGATTAGTCCCATTACATGGAAGAGACTCAAGTCACATCTACTTGGATCCTTGCTAAATTGTAAACATTATATTTTACCAGGGTAATTATTGTAAATCCTAACGGATAAACATGTATAGAATTTGAAATTCTTAGGACTCTCTTATTGTAGATGGGAACTAATCTCAATTATTGATGTAAATAAATTTGTACCATTGGACTTAAAGGAGCTCAACTATAAATAGAGCTTTCCCCTTCATTTGTACCCATTCCTTTCTTAAGTTAAAGAATATACTGAGAACATTTACTCAAACGCTTGATTTCGATATTTCTCTTTGACTTTTCTGTTCATTTCTTGCTCTTTGTTTTTTTTTCTTAATTTCTTTTCACTTTGCCTTGGTGCCTTAGAAAATATGTGCTTAAATTCTTATTTTTTTCGAGAGCAAACTGACTTAAGAAAATTTTGAGCCCAATAAATATACTAAAATCACGAAATTTACCGGACTAAACTTAAAAGTTATTCCTCTAAAATGCAGGTCGGAGTGAATGATTTAACACAAACATGTCCGAAAGCATAGTGCCTTCCTCACCTGTTCCAATTGCTACTATAATAATACAAATTCCTTATTATTTTATAATTTCAACCCACAGAAAGAAATTATTTTTGATAAAATAACAGTTATTAATATGTTACTAACTCTCTCTGTGTTAAATAAAAGAGCCAGGCCATCATAAGAGACAATAGGAACAGAGACTGTTTAGTATCATTTCCTTTTGCAATTTCTTGAAATTATAAGTATAAACTTATTTGATTACATCACCTTATTTTTTTTTAATAAAAATCTTAGAACTGAATGAAAATGAAAATAATAATTGCACCCTTTGATTATTATAAGTATTTGAAAGTTCGCTCTTATTTAAGTCCTACATCCAAAGCCGAAAAGCCAAGCAAAATTTCACTATCTACCATTTTGGCCTATATGTTTTTAAGTTAGTACTTGGCTCTTCTTTTGTTTGGAACTCTGTTTTTTTTAGTGAAGTAACATCTCTTGTTCATTAAGAAAGAAAATAAGGTTCTGTTCTTTCTTTGAAGTTTGAAGAATCAAGGAGAGTGCTTTGTGGGTGAAAAAATGTATGCAGAAACAGGGCTGTTTTTCCCTTACATGCAGAAATTTTCTGAAGATTTTCAGCAGTTCATAGATTACTGCAAATCCCAGAAACCCAATGCTTCCAGGGTACTGAATATCTTAACCTTTGTCTCTGATTTATTTTTCTCACTTTCGTTGATTTGTTTTCTTGGTGATCTGCATTTTTTTGATTGAGTCTGGTTTTGAAGCTGGTTTTAGCTTTGATTTGCCTCTATCTGATGAACTTGGGGCTCTTTGATCCTTCAGTAATTCTGTTTTTCCTTTTAAAATGGAGTATATAAATGGAGAATTTTTTGGTTTGTTTCAGTTAAAATTTCAAGTTTTATAGTGATTTCATAGTGGAACTTCATTTCCCCCATTATACAGATTTCAATATTTGGGAAACTTTTTGTTCCATGTCCTCCTCTAATGATAAAAAACAAAAGTGAGGAAAAAAAACTGTAATTTTGAAGCTTCAGTCTTGATGTTCTATGCCTTTTGGGTTCTCATGGAGGGTGGCTTTAATTAGTTTATTCTCTTGAGACATTATCTCAGAAATCAAACAAGGCTGAAATGGGGAAAAAAAATGAAAGCATGTTTACATGCTGCATCAGGAAAAGGGAAAGAAAACAAAGAAAAGTTAGAATATAATTGGAAAATGATTTCCATGTCACGACTTCCGTGTTCTTGAAGATTTCCTCCATTTTCTTTTAACTTTTTGGTGTGAACTGGTTTTTGGGTCACTTTTTAAGCCACTTATGCATACAGATTAAAATAGAAAAAAAGCCACTAATTATTGTTCTTTGGTTTTGGATTTCTTTTTAGTGTTAAAAAATTTTTGGGAAGTACAAGAGGTTTATTTTATCTTTATTTTAGTTGATGTCAAAAGTAAAAAATTTTAGTTATGGGAAGAGTAAGAGAAAAAAAAAATGGCTCCTCGTACATGGTGTTGTGGATCCTTTCTTAGTGTAATAAGGGTTAGTTTTTATAAATATTTATCCAATTACACAAAGAAACATGATTTTTTTTTTTAAAGAAGGGTTTTGTATTTGATTATTAGTGTGTGTGATTGCTAGTAGTAATTTGTTTGTCTTAAACTATGAACTATTTCTGTGTTCATACTGAAGCATAGAAAGAAGCATCATCAGAAATTTATCATTTCCTTTGGCTCTAATCATCTTGGTGTCAATCCTACAAGCAACTACCAGAGTTTGGTATTGTATAGCACAACCATGATCAAGGTTTAGTATGTTATTTCTAAAACGAAATATTTAGATCGATTCGTTCAACAATCGAATATTTGAATTTGGTTGTACTCCTGTACTGGTTTCTGTGGATCGCCAGGAAAGAAGAGGCACACGATAAGCTAAGTTGGTCATGGGTTGATGACAGTTACACTAAAATCTTCCGGCTTGGGTTTGACATGTTTGATGTAGGGCAGTTCTTTTGTAAAAGAATCAATTAATAATGGCTGTTTATCAGGAGAAAAAAAAACAATATGTAATGAACCGAACTCATATGTTGGGGCTAGTCAAAATTGTACTTTTTTGTTTTATGGATTTGATAGATTATTATGCTAAAAAATTATTTTAGCCTCCCTTATTTTTGTTTCATTCAGCAAAAGATGTTATTCAACAATTAATAATATTAGTATGTTAACCTTCCTTGTATTCATTCATGCCTAATGTAGAACAACCTGGTTCAGATTTCCACAATATCCGAGTATGACCTTGGAGGAGAAGGTGATCTGTTCAAAGCTCCAGAGCCAATCATTGAAGAACCAAATCTGGGGCTTGATCCCATGACTGCTGCCATCTCATTAATCTCATGTGGTGAAGATGTCATTACTTCCCAAGGACTTAAGGCTGCTGATATTGAATCAATCCAATATGAGCAACTTTTAGAGGTTCTCTATGAGTGTGAAAAGGATATGATGGCAAAAGCAGCTATGGAAACACCACTGTCCGAGGTCCTTGATATCAAGATTCCTGTTGTGAAGATCAATGAAAACCAACATCTTGAAAACAAAGTGCTCTCTGATATCCCATTTCAGAAAAGTGTCAGCTCGAGTTGCTTAAGGTCAATGGAGTGGTCGCAAGGAGCTGTAATCAAGCCTAACTTTCTGGATTTTCCTGGAATGGATTTTGGTTCTGTTTATGGAATGAGGAGAGCTTTTAGTGAAGGAGATATACAGGTTAGTCTTAATTGCTTGGTTTTATACGATTTTACCTGTGCAGTGGCAGATACTAATGCTGTCAACTTTTCTGTTGGCGTTTATGTGAAATACCATTTCTTTTCTTAAAAATAATCCGATTTAGAACTTATTTCTACAGCAAATGCACCATATTTTAAGATGTTAGGAGCCTTTCCCTTGAATTACCTCGACCTTGGCTAATTAGAGGAGTATCTTTCCATCCATGAGTTTCCTGCTCTTCACTGCTGGAGCCCAAAAGTGACCTTAGCACAAACCATTTAGATTAGTTTGCAACTATGTTGTCTTATCAACATATGAACACAACATTCTTTATCCCATTTCAAAATCGCACTAGGAAGCGATGTTGATCCTCCTCTCTTTTCCACTGATATCTAAAATTCAGACATGTTCCCCCTTTTGTCTGGAAAAAGAAACCAGCAGAATCAAGTGACACATCAAATTATAGTCGTGCACCGAGCATGTTTGCCATTGTAATGACTGAGAAACTTTTAGATGTTTGTGGCCATTTCCACAGGATGAGCTGGGTCATTGATACTGAATTTTTATGACAGACTCTTGGCAATGGGAATGGGAGCGTCATCTGTTCTCCTCTTGAGCGACCAATAATGATCAGCTGCTGTTCTACTGAAGATCGAAGGGAAAAGCTTTCCAGATACAGGAATAAGAAGACCAAGAGGAACTTTGGAAGGAAAATCAAGGTATTTCAATTTCCATGCATTTTACAATCAAACAAGTAAAGACTCCATGGTTATTTTTGTGAACCTTTGTTGGACTTGGGTATTGAAACTTATGATATGGTTCACTTTGTCCAGTACGCTTGCAGGAAGGCTCTTGCTGACAGTCAACCAAGGATCCGTGGAAGGTTTGCAAAGACTGAAGAATCTGACAACTCCAAGAGGCAGTAATTGTTGACTAATTCAAAAGTAAAACAGGAATGAAGTAGCTAGACCCTAGAGGTGATGGATAATATATTTATGTATATAATCTCAGTAGTGTCAACTTGGCGCACACACACACATATTTATATATATAAACCTTTGTGGAAATCTTATACAGAGTTGATGCTAAATAAACCAGAACGTAGATCCTGAGAAATAATTCTATCTTATTTGCTGTAATAACCTCCTCTCCTCTCCAAGTAGGATGTACATAGTGTTTGTTCAATAAAATGATGGCAAAGCAGAAATTTGCACTTGTTCATACAGGTTATATAAAACGATGATGAATGTTTAAGATGTTTCAACACTCCATCATGAGCTCATCCATGGATCTATTTGATTGCATTTCATTGGACAACAATGGGCCAATAAGCTTGTCCAGGCCGACACAAGGGTTTTGGATTTTTGTGTGGTGGCACAAAAGTATATACCTTTCAAGGAAGTGTTTCTTTTTTATTAGGTGTTGATGTGTCAGGGAATTTGGTTTTCAATGCCGGGATGATTTCCCAAAACTTCCAATAATTTTGTCAAATTATGTATTATTAGTTTTACCTTGGGAGTTTAATTCCAACCATTGGTTGCTACAATAATTCTCACAAGTGGACAAACACAACAATAATTTCATTTGTGGTAAATAAATATCATTTCTTAATAGTAGTAAGCTGCGCCAACAGGCTCTTGTTGGTAGATCGGAGTCACCAACATGACATTAATCAAAATTACAAGATACTATAAACATGTACACCCACTCTGTGATAAAAAATTCTTTTAAAAGAAAAAGGTTAGTTTATAAATAATAAGTGACAGATTTATAAAGAAAGTTGGTAGCTTTTCTTTTTTCTTTTAATTAATGTATAGGACTAACCTTAATGTTATTATTTTAATATTAATATATATTTTCTAAAAATCCTAAAATTCCTATTGTAAACTCAATATCCAGTATCTACATGCCGCATCACCGGTTTGAAAATTTATTTATAAATATATAATAAAAATGTTTGAATATATAGATATATCTATTTATATAATAATATTTTATAACAACTACAAAAATTATAACTATTACTCAAATTACTATTGGAAACTTAATTTTTGTAATCAAATACTCAAAATCTTATTAGAAATTCAATTTTGTAATTTTTTAAAAAAAATTATAAAATTTATAATGGCAAAAAACATAATTATATAGTTTTTACGAATTTCACAATTTTTAATTAACAATTTTTACAAAGTATTTAGTTACAACATTTGGTTTCCAATAGGAACTTTAGTAATGGTTATAGATTTTTGTAGTTTTTATAAAATACTGTTATATAAATAATAGATTTTGGAACAAATAACATGGCATGCTGACCCTATTGATCGATCAATGTCGGTCAACTTGGTTAACTTTGATCAACATGTCACGTCATGGGTTTTAAAATATATTTATATAATATATAACAAAATATCTAAATATAAAAAAATGTATCTATTTATATCATAACAACAAAAATCTATAACCCCCGACGTCATGACGTCAACTCGGTATTTTAAAGATTTTACAATTTAGTCCTAATTCGACCTCGGGTTAGCTTTAGAGCTTTTGTAAGCTCATATAAAACCCAAAAATGGCTTTATATTGCATTGTATGATTGTATTGGTTGAAATTAAGCATTAATAGTATAAATCAAACATAGTTTGATCATAGTTGTTCCGACAACGAATGTGACACCCTGTAGCTCAGACCCGACAATTGGGTCGGGTAATGGAGTGTTACATTTAGTGGTATTAGAGCTATAGGTTTAGCTGATTCTCCAACTAAATCGAGCTTAGAATTGAGTCTAGAGATACATTGACCATTGCCAAACGTGCGAACGTTTGGACTGAAAATACTGCAACAAATATATATATAATAAAGTAGTAGTGTTTGCAAGTATATAGGTTAAATTGTAATACATTTTTGTACAATGGGGTACATGAAGTACTCCAAGGATCGTACCCAAGCGAGGAATGATTAAATCCAAAATTATTTCTACAATAATAAGTCTAAACAGTACCCACCAAAAATCATATCACGATAAATAATAGAGAGTATTAATATTATAAAATAAAATAAAATTACTAGAACGAAATTAATCAACAAAGAAATCATGATTAACAAACAGAAGATTAACTCACTTAAGTGGTTGAAATTAATTTCAAAACTGGGGTTTTGGTGAATTAGCTAATAACTAATCAATTATTACCTTTTAGCCTTTAACTGATTAATTAATCGATAAATACTCACTTATCTTTCGACCTCGCTTTTTAAACCTGGATAAATTATGATTTACTCAACAAACTTATCTTTTGACCTCGTTTACCTAGATGACTTCCTATGGTTGCCAATCCTAGGGTTTAAGCATACATAATTTAAGCCAACTAATTCCATGGGGAACTCTTGTTTTTTCGTTAATTACTCTCACATCCACTCATTAACCTTCCTAAAGGATTTAGCTACTCATGAGTCTAGAGACCATTTCCTAAGAATTAATTTAATCATGCAAAAACACAAATTAAACTAAAATGAAAGAAAGAGGAAATTGATTCGCTTGATAAATTGGATGTGTTTAGCTCCACGAATTCCTTTAACAACTAGCAAGATATCGATGTTGGCAAGCAGGAAGTGAAAGAAAATATAAAAATACTTAATAACAAAGTCTTGGACTCAAATCAAATCCAAGTTAGAACAATAAATAAAAAATATTTTGAAAAGAAAATAAAAGTCTAATTAAAATCCTAATTAAAAAAAAGTTTATAACTAAAACCTAAAATCTACCCTAAAATTTAGCTTAGCATAAGCTTTCCTATTTATAGGCAAAGTTAGCTGCTCAATTAGGTCAATTTACAAGCCTTAATTACACTAAATATTGGTTGTGCAGATGAAAACACCCTTAATTAATTTTTGCCCTCCGTTAGACCTGTGTTACGACACAGGTTTATGCGTGCGCCTCATGACACACAACTTCGAACTTGTCTTTTGGAATTCATTTTGCTATGTTGCAACTTCGGAGGCTTGTGTTGTGACCCAATTGTTGTTCCTAATATTTTTGGGCCTGAAAATAGGTGTCCTGCATACTCAATTAACTCGTTAAAACTACCTTAAAACTCATATTAACCTAAGATGTCAACTAACTCAAAATTATGCTTACAAACGCTTATTTTGCAATAAATTAAATCTAAGCTACTGAAACTAAAAATGCAATAAAATAACCTAAAATGACTTAAAAACAAGCTCATTGAGTGCTGAAAAGTACCTAATTTGCCACTACAAATTGTGGAAGGTCAAATACCCATACATTTAACTCATTGCTTGTCCTCAAGTAAACAAATTTAAAATAAAAGACAACTAAAAGAAAACACACAAGATAGTAAAGTACTCAAGCATGTTTTGTACACCTAATTGGATCGAAGTAATATAAACAAGAGTTATTTTATATTACTAAAGTATTTCAATTTATTTCTTCTTGCAAACAACTATACTTGAATATTCCAATCGAAAGATTCGTTACTCCGTGCTCCACTTGATATCAATCCAAGATTATTCTAATCTTTTTTCTCTTTCAATTTATTTGTGTTGATTATATGTTTATTTCAATTGAGTTAGAGATTATGAATAACATGAGTGGTTAAATCCTTTTGGAGAGATTAACGAGTGGATAGAGATGTGATTAACGAAGGATTTAAGGTTTCACGAAAGGATTAGTTGGTATAGATACACATTCTTAAACCCTAGGCTTGACAATACTAGGAAGTAATCATAGGGGAGACAGGATTGGGAGATAAGTCAAATCTAGTAAATCGTAGTCTATCCTGGTTGAGAAAGTGAGGTCGAAAGATAAGCAAGTATCAACCAATCGATTAATTAGTTTAAGGATAGGAGGTAATAATTTGTTAAAAGGTAGCTAATCCACCCTAAACCCTAATTTGAAGTTAATTACAAACCCTAAAACGAGTTAATTTTCCTTATTTTTTTATCTATTTAGTTGTTTGTTTGCTTTCTTGTTTATTTAGTTTACTTATTTAACTTCTCTTATTAAACTATTTAGACTTATTAATATAGAATATTATATTACTTCCTGTGTTCCATTGTACAAAATACTATATTACAATTTGACCCGTACACTTGCAGACACCGTTGTTCTAATTCTATATATTTATTGGTGTGTTATTTTTATTATAAACAGTAATACGTTTATAGGCGGTCAAGTTGTTGGCGTCGTTGCCAGGGAGGTTTCGACATTAAATCTTGAAAATATTTTTTACAATTAATAAGATAAGTAGGAACATTAAAACCTATAGATACAATATTTAATTTTTTTTTATTTTTAATTCTTTGATTTATTTTTAATTTTTCAATTTGTTTATGACCTAAAGCTCCAACACCCCAATCGAACCACGTCCAGATCTGGAGCAATTACTTAGGCACAACCGTCAAGTGATGAACATTGATCCAGTCGCAGTAATTAATTTTCAGAAAGAAGTCCTAATGGATCAAAGGATGTTGCGTGAGTACCCCCATCCTATGCTAGACGTAGTGTAGGGCAGCATAGAACGGTCAATGATTAACACTAATAATTTTGAGATAAAAGCGACCATAGTTCAAGTGAGCCAAAAAACGTTGCAATTTAAAGGAAACATGGTGGAAGTCTTGAATCAACACTTGAATTGATTCTTGCAACTCTGTGACACTTTCAAGTACAATGGGGTATTTGATGATGCTGTGCATCTTTAGTTATTTTTGTTCTCGTTGTGAGACAATGTGATTGATTGGCTAAAATCACTAGAACTAGGTTCCATTACAACATGGAACGATCTAGCGGAAAAATTTATCTATAAATTTTTTTTGTGATAAGCAAAATCATTCAGCTTAGGCAATAAATCGCAAATTTTAAACAATATGAAGGTGAGTCTCTGTACGAGGCACGAGAAACCTTCAAGACGATGCTAAGAAAGTGCTCACACCACAGATTGCAAGCATGGCTCCAAATTCAGGTATTTTACAACAGTGTTGACGGCCATACCAAATCCAACCTAGACAGAATGGTCGAAGGATCTTTCATGTTTCATACGTACGAATGAGCCTACAAAATGATTGATGGCATGACCATGAATTTGTACATGTGACCCAATGAGAGATTCATGCAAAAATCTAAACCCCCAACAATAAAGGCTATAAATGAAGACAATAAAGATGACCGATTCCAACGAATCCTAGAAAATTTAACCGTTTGGAGACGCCGGTCAAGCCAATAAGAGTGGAATCACATTCAGAGAACCAATCGAAGGAGGCAAGCTACATAGTTAATAGGGGTCGAGACTACTATTCAAATACTTATAATACCAGTTGGAGGGTTGTAACGCTTGGGTTTGTGCAAGTGTACACAGTCGTTATTAAGTAATAAGTAAGTATCGAGTTATCGCCTCCACAGGGATTGTATTTCTGCTAAGTCACTTAATTTGTAAAATTATATTAACACTTTGAAAAATAAAAACAAAATATAGTTGAGAAGTGGTATAAACTAGATGCAATGATCCCTAATGTAAATTATCCTAATATGTAGACTATATGAATGAAATAGATTTTAGAAAAATTTAACACAATTTGTAACAATTATAACATAAATAAGCTAGGAAAATTACTTTAATTAAACTTAATTTATTATCATCATGCTTAATAATATTCGAAAAAACATTTCATGGCAACTCGATCTTTCATGAGTTTGGAAACCAAATTAGGCCCTTTTGGAATCTTTTACTTAGTAAATACGCATTTTACTGATCCTTATGTACTAAGGGTTTCTTAGAATTCGTGTGAGGTAACAGGGACTTGTTAGGTTTGAAATAATTTAATCACACAAATCTAAAAACTAGGCAGATAACAGAGCCTGGTTAGGGTTGTTATGCAACCTACAATTTAATCGGGTTAGGATCGCTCAGCTAATTTAGGTGCATTTCAATCACGTAAGAATGAAATACAGACTTGATTTTAATTGAAAACATGATTGATTGATGCACAAACATTATAAGCATGAATCACATAAATATTATTTAATCAAAATAATTATCCTAGCTTAAATAAAATTTAAGCTATCATTGTTGTAAATAAGAACATAGAGCTCATAGCAACCATCTTCAAATTAAATTAAAGAAAAGAAAGATTAAACCCAATTCAGAGTGGCTGTCACCCAAGACTTTGATTGACGAGGCTCTTTCGCTTCTTTGCATTGCTCATTTGCTAATGGTTCTCCAAGGTGGCCGACCAAAGGCTTTTTAAGAGGCTAATTAGCTAAAATCCTTATGCAAGGATGATGATAGGTGTGAGAGCTAAGAGAGTTGAGAGAGAGGATGAGAGATGAGAGGGATGAGGGATGAGGGATAAAGTGAGAAATGAGCTTTTATTTATAGGTGAGGCAAGGGAGGTAGTTTGCTAAAATTAGGAGTGTCCATCTTTTGAAACGTCCTCCAAGAGTGGCCAGCCATGAATTGAGGAAATGTGGTTGATTTTTCCTTAATTTTTGGTCAGTTTAAATGCCACAATAACTTAGGACTAAGACTCGGTCTCCAACAAATCTTCAGGTAAATCTCTGATTTCTTTAACTCTTCAAGGGCCTTATGTAATTAAACCAAAAATTGGTTTATAATCAGACATGTGCAGCCAAAAATTGGGTTGACTTGGTCCCCACTTTGGACAGTTTTGCAATTAGATGAAAACTCTCAGACCTGTCAAAAATAACAGATAGTTTAGAGGACCAAATGAATTAATTTAACCATTTTAATTAATCAATTTACTTAATTAATTAATTAAACCCAATTTTATTTTTGAAATATTTAAAATGAATTATTAAAATATAAAATTATAATTTATTATTTAATTTAATCATGCATGGCCCACTTCATAGCTTAAAAATATAATATGCTTAAATTAATATAAAATAAGTCATTTTATGCATGAAAACTATATAATAAAACATAAAATCACATTTTAATAATTTCTATGTCCTAATTTCATATCTTCAATATTTCATTAATTTATTAAACAATTACTTGGTTTTAACAATAATTTTAAGTAAAAAGTTTATGAATTATATAGGAAAAATCCTATATATTTTTTCGTTTACACACCCCCAAACTTAAATCATTGCTTGTCCCGAGTAATGTTCATGCACAGGACAAGGTCTTGCTAAGGCAAATTTTGCTAAGAGTGTAAGTAGCATCAATCTTCATCTCATAATCATGCATCAACAAATTCATGCTCATAGGTCTTCTTTATTAACAAGTAACTCATATACAAACATTTTGAAAATTTTATTCTAAGTTTCAAGGTATGTCAACATGAATCATAGTTTGCATGTATGTCACAACCATATATAATATTCTTCATTCAACACAATTTCTCATCAATCAAGCAAACAATCATAAGGCTTATTTATGATTTTCATATGTTGAACTTAATACTTCCTCTCCACTAATGTAGGTGACATAATCATCAAATCAATAGGTCTTTTATAAGGTTGTAATGGGGCTTGGTTTAAAGGTAGGGATTTTAAGAGATGAGACATTCCGGTTTCAAAAATCTTAACCTTTAACTTGTCTTGGATTTCTCAAAATTCAACCTTTTTCTTCAAGTGAACCTTTGGAACACCCCCAAACTTATTTCAAACTCAAGCTCATACATTTTTCCTTTTTGAAGACTAGGCGAACTTTTCTTCACTCTTTCTTTGTCTTTGTGATTGTTTTTTTAAGCATGAGCACATACATCTTTATGAAAATTGCCTCAAATGTTGATTCCCAAGACACTTAAGTTAAAATAGGTGCAAAAAATTAGGATAATTTTAAAAAGATGGTAACCGGCTTATAATGTAGGTTCATTTCAAAAACAGACCTTAAAGCTCAAAATTGTAGTTTCAAGGGTCTAATATCATAAGGTGGGCTTGAGAAAGTCTCAAACGGTCCAAAGATAAATGGTGCCTATATCATTTTAAATTTTTATGTCCCCTAGGATTTCGCCTCAAGAAAGTTACTAAGTCAATTCTAAAGCATTGATCTTTGGACCATTTATCTTATGTCTGATCTTAGTCTTAGGATTTTTATGAAGGCCTTCATGCATGTCTGATCTCAAGAGAAACTAAGTTTTCATGGCAAACATTACCTAAGACTAAGATCATAAAAACATTCCATTTTTCATGATAACATACAATCACTCAAATAAAATTATCATTCATACTGGCATACAAGCTATCTTATTAAAAAGAATTTCTCTAAACATTCATTTATTATAACATACTTATGAAAGAAATGATTGAATCATACTTGAAAATTTAAAAATTTGAGCAATTTATTTACCTTACCCCCTTTAAAAAGAAGCAATGTCCTTATTGCAAGAACAAAGTAATGAATGAAAACTGAACACCAGGTAGGGTTGTAAAGAGAGGTGAGTCATTAAGATTGCTTAAATACCAAGTCTTTCCTAATAACCTAATCCTAGACATGTTCATTCTCATTGCCATATCACTTAGCCTTTTTCTTTCTAAAGAAGTATTTATTCATGCTTGCTATGTTTTATTTTGCAAATATTAAATCCTAATTACTAAAGAAATAAATTCCTAAAGACCTAAAAAAATAATTAAATAAATAACAAGACAAGAATCCCCCCTTTTATTTTTCTGACTCATTCCCCTAGTCTTCTTTAGTTCCATCTCCGCTTGCATTGTCAGTATCTTCCATCCATGTCTCAAAGATAGCATCTGAGAACTCAGAAACAAAAGTATTCGAGATATTGTTAAAAGTATTTTGAATTGAATCATCCTTAATTTTTGCATATTTCCAGTAAGTTTGTTCTTGATTGTGCATGAACTTGCACATATCCATCAAAATTGAAAGCTCCGATTTCTTTGAAGTATTTGTAGGAGTCGGCATTGGAGTCGTAAATTCTGGTTCAACACTTAACTTGACTGGTTCTTCTTCTAGCTCAACCCTTGGTTCAGAGTTTTCAGCTCCTTCAACTGGTTGAGGACTATTTCGTTCCTTATCAGATTCTTCTTCTTCAGTGTCTGTAGCTGAATCAGCTTCAATTTCAGTTTTATTTGTTGACCCTTCGGTTTCTAGCTCAGTTGGTTCCTCTTGCTCGCCATGGTTCAGCTCATGCACTCTCTCTACTAACATTTCAAGATCATGACTTGTGATGCATCCTTGGACATACTGCCCCTTCATATTTGCTTGTGTTTTAACACGAGCCCTGAAGCAAAGTGAAGTGATTAATGATGGGAAATAAGCACTTTCTGCCTTCTTTTTAATATAATCGTGAATTTCCATAAGGATAATTTTCCCAACATTAATGGACTTTTTTGTCAAAATTGCATATAAAAAGAGCATTTGTTCCATTGAGATGATGGAACTATGTGAGATAGGCATAAAACTGTAGCGAACAAAATAAAACCATACCTTTGCTATTGGTTTTAAATATTCTCTTCGACAAGAATGACTCCCATACTTTCTTGTAATCCATTGGGATCCCGGATTTGTCATAACATCAAGCACTTGTTGAAGAATATCCCAATTGATATTGTTCATCATAGGGTAGTACTCATCTTCCTCAACATCAGGTAAATTAAACAAATCATTGATGGACTTAGAAGTAAGAGATACCTTTTTCTTTCGAACGATGACTTCAGTAGCATCTTGTGTAGTCAAACTAGCATAGACTTCTCGAACTAGTTCATCATCGGGAAGTGAACGAGCATCATAGAATCGTTCCCACTTGAGAGCATTGATTATCTTTCTAATCGGCATAGGGACAACCATCACATGATTTATTATCTTTCTAATTAGCATAGCATCTAGTTCTTTTGTGAGACATGGTATTTTCTCAAAAATTCGATAAAGTTTCTGCTTGCAGAGGCAAAAGAGAAATCGACAAAAGAAGGTGAAACTTGTTTCGGCAAACCTTGCAACGGCGAAGGAGTTGTGGCGATGACGACAACGTGTGGCAGTAATGGTGGTATGCGGCAGTGATAACGGCTATGTGCGGTAGCGACGTCGATGCTTCAACAGTTCTTTTGTGGCGACACTAGGTAGTTTCGGCCAAAGAAAAGAAAAGGGCTAGAGATTCCTTTCGGGATTTGAGGCTAGTGGCACAAAAAAAGAGATTTTAAGGAATTTTAGGGTGTAAGCAAATTACTTTGAGGGATATGAAAATTTAGTAGAATGGAGAGGGGTTTATATAGGGAAAAATTAGGGCAACATGTAACAAAAATTTAGCTAAATTAAAGTTACTTGGGTGGCAAGTAATGGGCAAGGGTTAAAATTTTCCCTCATTTTTGCTATCTTGTGCCTCAAACTCAGACTGTATCTCACTAAAAAAACTTATTAGTGCTTGGGCCAAATTTGACCCCCTTTATTAACATAAAATTTAAAACTTAACAAAATAATTTAAACTAGAAAAATATTTTAAAACCTAATTAGAAGATTTCTTCTTAACAAATTACATTAAATTAATTCCCAGGAAAGGTTGAAGGGGTCACAGCAGTCCCGCTTAAGTTCCAATCTCCTTAGATAGAATTAATTAAATGTACTTAATTTAAGAAAATAAATTATAATTATTTATTTATTTACAAGATGAGTTTATGAAAAATCAAGGGTTCGTTAATTTGAACGATGATTCAACTTGCTCAACTTTAGCATCCCAGTAGTGTTTAAGATGTTGATCATTAACTTTAAACGTACCTCCGTAATTGTCGTACAATTCAATAGCTCCATAAGGATAAACTCAGTGGATGGTATAAGGTCCTTTCCATCGGGATTTCAGCTTCCTAGGAAATAACTTCAGCCTTGAATTAAACAACAACACCTTCTGACCTTCTTTAAACTCATGAGGTTGTATATGACTATCATGCCATCTCTTTGATCTTTGTTTACACATTTTGGCGTTCTCATAGGAAAACAACCTCAGCTCTTCCAACTCATCAAGTTGTAACATCCTTCTCTCACCGGCTTACTTAAGATCAAAATTTAACTACTTCAAAGCCCAGTGACCTTTATTCTCCAATTCAAATGGCAAATAACATGCATTTTCAAAGACTAACCGATAAGGAGTCATTCCTAACGGAGCCCTGAATGCTGTTCGATAGGCCCATAATGCATCATTGAGCCTTCGAGACCAATCTTTTCTGTTAGGGTGTACTACCTTTTCAAGGATACCTTTGATTTCAGGGTTCACTCTTTCAACTTGTCCATTAGACTGGGAGTGATAGGTAGTAGCAATCTTGTGCTTCACATCATATTTGTCAAGCAACCACTTAAGCCATTTGTTCACAAAGTGAGAAGCTTCATCACTAATAATAGATCTTGGTGTCCCAAATCGTGTAAACACATGCTTATGTAGGAATCACATGACTACCTTAGCATCATTTGTAGGGTATGCTTCAGCTTCAACCCACTTGGATACATAGTCCACAGCAACTAAGATGTATTCGTTTCCATATGAAGAAGGAAATAGGCCGAAGAAGTCAATGCCCTATATGTTGAACAATTCAATCTCCAAAATGTTTGTCAAGGGCATCTCATTCCTCCTTGATATATTTCCGATTCTTTGGCACTTATCACAGTTCTTCACAGAAGCGTAAGCATCTTTAAATAGTGTAGGCCAAAAGAAACCTGCTTGCAAAATCTTTGCCGCAGTACGTGAACCACCGAAGTGTTCCCCTTTTGGAGATGAATGGAAATGATATAAGATCTCAGCAATTTCACTTTTAGCTATACACTTTCGGATTATATTATCTGCACATTGTTTAAACAAAAATGAATCCTCCCAAAAATAATACCGACAATCATGAAGGAATTTATTCCTTTGTTGGTATGTCATTTCTCAAGGAATTATTCCACATGCAAGATAATAGGAAAAATCAACAAAATAGGGTATTTCATGAATTCAACTTACCTCAAATAAGTGCTCATTTGGGAAATTCTCATTGATAGGCACACCAGACTGGGTTACCTTATCTTGCTCCAACCTCGACAGATGATCAGCTACTTGATTGTCGACACCTTTTCGATCTTGGATCTCAAGGTCAAATTCTTGGAGTAAAAGTATCCAACAAATTAGCCTGGTTTTGCATCTCTCTTCGTGAGCAGGTATTTAATGGCCGCATGGTCAGTAAATACTGTAAATTTGCTACCTATAAGATATGAACGGAATTTGCCAAAAGTAAAAACTATAGCAAATTGTTCCTTTTCAGTTACCGTATAATTGAGTTGGAATCCCGTCAAGGTTCTACTTGCATAGTAAATGGGGTGGAATACTTTATTTCTTCTTTGACCCATTACAGCTCCAACAGCATAATCACTTGTATCGCATATCAACTCAAAAGGTGAGTTCCAATTAGGTGTAACGATTATTGGGGCTATAATTAACCGATTCTTTAGATCTTCAAAAGCTTCCAAACATGCTTTGCTGAAATTGAACACTGCATCTTTCTCTAACAACAAACATGGCTTAGAAATTTTCGAGAAATCCTTGATAAACCTTCGGTAAAAGCCGACATGGCTGAAGAAACTTTTGACTCCTTTCACATTAATTGGGCCAATAATTTTTCAATTACGTCCACCTTTTTTTTTCAACTTCAATTCCTTTCTTTGAGATCTTGTGACCTAAGGCAATTCCTTCATTGACCATAAAATGACATTTTTCCCAATTAAGGACAAGATTCGTCTCTTCGCATCTCTTCAGTACCTTAGCCAAATTACTCAAACAGATATCATAAGTGTTACCAAAAATAGAAAAATCATCCATGAAAACCTCGACGAAATTTTCGACCATATCAGCAAATATTGCCACCATGCATTGTTGAAAAGTTGCAGGTGCATTGCATAAACCAAAAGGCATTCGCCTAAAAGCAAACTTACCATACGGACAAGTAAAGGTTGTTTTATGTTGGTCCTCTGGGGCTACAACTATTTGGTTATATCCCAAATAGCCATCTAAAAAACAATAGAATTCATTACCTGCCAGTCGATCTAACATCTGATCCATAAAAGGCAACGAAAAATGGTCCTTCCGAGTGGCTTTTTTTAGCTTTCTGTAATCAATACAGATTCTCCAACTGGTAACAGTTCTTGTTGGAATTAACTCATTATGCTTATTTTCAATAATCGTGATCCCACCTTTCTTCGACACACACTTAACCGGACTTACCCACGAACTATCTGAAATAGGATAGATGATTCCTACATCTAACCATTTAATCACTTCCTTTCTCACAACTTCTTTCATAATAGGATTGAGCCTCCTTTGCCCATAAATCCAAGTTCTTTCACCTTCTTCTAAAATGATTTTATGCATGCAAAAAGAAGGGCTTATAACTCGAATGTCAGCTATGGTCCAACCAATTGCTTTATTAAATTTCTTTAGAACATCAATTAGTTGCTCCTCTTGATCTTTTGTCAGTTCCGCTAAAATAATCACAGGCAAAGTAGAACAATCACCTAAATACACATATTTCAAATGGGAAAGAAGTACCTTTATTTTGAGTTTAGGTGGTTCTTCAATTGACAACTTGGGTTGCAGAAATTCTCTGACTTCTATCTCTAACGGTTCAAACCGTGTGGATTGAATAAAATTTCTCGGATTGACTTCCATCAAAGCCATGTTTTCTTCACCTTCTTCATCCTCCAAATGGTCAAACTCTAAGGCTTTCTCCAGTGGATCTTACTCAAAATTTCTTTCCATAGAAACCAAGGTTTCTATCTCTTCCATAACTGAACACTCATCTGTCGGATCAGGAAATTTCATCGTTTTAAGAATGTTAAAAGTTACCTGATCATCTTGAACTCGCATGGTGAGTTCACCTTTCTGTACATCAATTAACGTTCTTCCTGTGGCTAGGAAAGGTCTCCTAAGGATGATCGACACTTCCTCGTTTGCTTCAAAATCTAAAATAAAAAAAATCAGTAGGAAAAATAAAATTATCAACTCTTACCAAAACATCCTCGATCTTTCCTTCGGGATCTGTTAAAAATTGATCCGCTAGTTGAAGCGTCATAGTTGTAGGTCTTACTTCACCTAGTCCTAAAATCTTGGAATTAGACTTAGGCATCAAGTTGATACTCGCTCCTAAGTCACACAAAGCTTTACTAGAGTAAGATTCATCAATGTTACAGGGTATAGTAAAGCTTCCTAGGTAAGATTCATCAATGTTACAGGGTATAGTAAAGCTTCCTAGGTCTTTCAATTTCGGTGGCAGTTTGTTTTGTAGGAACGCACTGCACTCCTTTGTCAAAGTAACAGTCTCATCTCACACAGTTGTTTTTTCTTGGACAGTATATCCTTCATAAACTTCACATAATTTAGCATTTGTTTTAAAGCCTTCACTAACAGAATATTGATGTGTAACTGCTTCAGAACATCCAAAAATTTCTTGAATTGCACCTCCTATTTCTACTTGTGCTGCTGCAATCTTTGCGGATATCGAGGTGATGGAACTTTCGGTTGAACCGGAAAACTTTTCTGAGTAGGTAAATTTGCATCCAAAGAAGATGTTAAAATATTTGAATTCACTAGGTCAGGGTTTACCTTATCAGACTTTACAGATTCTGATTTCTTTAGTGTAGGAACTTCAACAGCTGGTTGACTTTCCTCCTTTTCAACATGTTCATCATCGATATCAATCAATCGGGGTTCCAGAGTCTTTCCACTTTGCAATGCCATTGCCTTGATATGTTCTTTGCCTAAATTTCTTGGATTCTTAGTATCACTCGGCAAGGTTCCTTGCGGTCTATTATGAAGCTCTGTAGCTAACTGACCCATTTGGTTTTCCAAATTTTTCAGTGTTGCTGCTTGACTTTGGATCAAAGCATCATTCTTTGCTATGTACGCTTTCAACAAGTTCTCCAAACTGTTTGATGCCTCAGCTTGAGGTGGTTTTAGAGTTTGCTGATTAAACCCTTGAGATTGGTCGGGTCTTTGCTGTAATAAGTTATTGTTCGGTTCATTTCCTTGGTTGCTCCAAGAAAAGTTAGGATGATTACGCCGTGAAGGATTGTAGAAGTTGGACTAGGGTCCTTGTCCACTCCTACTTTGATATTGGTTCCCCACATAGTACACTGACTCGGGATTTGATGGAAAATTCTCAAAAGAATGACCTTCCCCACAATACACACAAGAAACTACTTCAAACGGACTTGGTGGCTGAGCTGCAAAATTATTAGTACTATTAGTAGTTAACTATTTTAACATAGAGGAAATAGACGATACCAAAGCTGATAACGAAGTGAGGGAGTCAACTTCATGAACTCCAGCTACACGTCTTCCTGAAGCTGTTCGATTTGTTGGCCATTGATAGTTATTACTCGCTACCCTCTTTATGATCTCATATGCCTCATTATAAGACTTAGTCAAAATTACACCATCGTGGAAGCATCTACCATCAATCTTGTATGTGCATTGAGACCATTATAGAATGTCTCCAACTGGATACAATGAGGAATCCCATGATGAAGACACTTACGAAGTAACTCCTTGAATCGCTCCCAAGCCTCATACAAAGACTCGTCATCTAGTTGCTGGAAAGTTGTGATCTCGTTTTTCAGCTTAGCGTTTTTGCTAGGTGGGAAATACTTAACTAAAAATCTCCCTGCTAATTCTTGCCATATAGATATGGAACTTGGTGGCAATGAATTGAGCCATGCTTGTGCTCGATCTCGCAATGAGTACGGAAATAACTTCAAGCTCAGTGCGTCTTCAGTCACACCGGCTATCTTAAATGAATCGCTCACCTCCATAAACAATCGAAGGTGGATATGTGGATCTTTCGTGGCATACCACTAAATAGGACCAGCATTTGTAGCATTTGAAACATCACTGGTTTTAATTCAAACTAGGTTGCCTCAATATCTGGCCTTCTAATTCCTGGGTTTAACACGCTAAAAAGTGGCACAGCATATTGTCTGATGCATCGATCCCTATCATCGGCAATAAGGATGGGATTTCATACATAATCAGCTTCATTACCTTGGTCTTGATTCTAATTTCTAAGGTCCATCTCGACTTGTCTTTGAGCTGTTCGTTCACGTCTTCTTTGTTTGAAAGTTTGTCAATATCAGGGTCTACAGGGAGTAAATCAATAATTCGATCTATGCTCATAACAACTCAGAAGAAATTCACAAGATAAAAAAGAATAAGTTAGTAATGTTAGAAATAAATCAAATTGAAAATAAATAATTTCACGAAAAAAATGACTATGGCAACAGTTGACAATACCCGGTAACGGCGCCAAAAACTTGTAACACTCGGGTTTGTGCAAGTGTACACAGTCGTTATCAAGTAATAAGTAAGTATCGAGTTATCGTCTCCAGAGGAATTGTATTTCTGCTAAGTCACTTAATTTGTAAAATTATATTAACAATTTGAAAAATAAAAACAAAATATAGTTGAGAAGTGGTATAAACTAGATCCAATGATCCCTAATGTAAATTATCCTAATATGCAGTCTATATGAATGAAATAGATTTTAGCAAAATTTAACACAATTTGCAAAAATTATAACATAAATAAACTAAGACAATTACTTTAGTTAAACTTAATTTCTTATCATCATGCTTAATAATATTCGGAAAAACATTCCATGGCAACTCGATCTTTCATGAGTTTGGAAACTAAATTAGGTCCTTTCGGAATCCTTTACATAGTAAATATGCATATTACCGATCCTTATTTATTAAGGGTTTCTTAGCATTCGTGTGAGGTAACAGGGATGTGTTAGGTTTGAAACAATTTAATCACACAAATCTAAAAACTATACAAATAACAGAGCTTGGTTAGGGTTGTTATGCAACCTACAATTTAATCGGGTTAGGATCTAAATTGAGCATGCACATTTCAATTATGCGTCCAGTAGCCGTCGTCTGGTTAGGATCGCTCAACTAATTCAGGTGTATTTCAATCACATATGAATGAAATACAGACTTGATTTTAATTGAAAACATGATCGATTGAGGCACAAACATTATAAGCATGAATCACATAAATATTATTTAATCAAAATAATCATCCTAACTTAAATAAAATTTAAGCTATCATTGTTGTAAACAAGAACATAGAGCTCATAGCAAACATCTTTAAATTAAATTAAAGAAAAGAAAGGTTAAACCCAATTCAGAGTGGCTGTCACCCAAGACTCTGGTTACGAGGCTCCTTCGCTTCTTTGCGTTTCTCCTTTGCTGAAAGTTCTCCAAGGTGGCCGACCAAGGGATCGTTAAGAGACTAATTTGCTAAAATCCTTATGCAAGGATGATAATAGGCATGACAGCTAAGAGAGTTGAGAGAGAGGATGAGAGATGAGAGGGATGAGGGATAAGGGATAAAGTGAGAAATGAGCTCTTATTTATAGGTGAGGTAAGGGAGCTAGTTTGCTAAAATTAGGAGTGTCCATCCTTTGAAACGTCCTCCAAGAGTGGCCGGCCATGAATTGAGGAAATGTGGGTGATGTTTCCTTGATTTTTGGTCAATTAGAATGCCAAAACAACTCAAGACTAAGACTCGGTCTCTAACAAATCTTCAGGTAAATCTCTGATTTCTTTAACTCTTTGGAACGACGAAAATGTGCAAGTGTACACAATCGCAACAAGTAATAAAGTGACAAGTAAATGTCAAGTTTTTGTACCCACAGGGACTGTAAAAAGGAATATTTATGAAATTAATGTTAAACACTTTGGTGAGGGAAAATATTTTGGTTTAAAGATGATTAAAAACTAAGGGTTAAAAACTAAGTAAAAGAAAATTAAAAATGAAAAGGTTCTAATGCACGATTTCAAATAAGGATTAATCAAGATGATATAATTATGTTGAATTAATTACATTCTTTTAACTTAGAATTATTAAACTTATGTTTATACTGCTACGAACATGGTAATTTTCTAACTACTGCTCATACATACTTATTAAATTAATCAATCTCTTGAACATTTTTCAATGTCAACCCAAGCGATTAATAAATATTCACAAGCATATAAAAGATCAAGTGAGGTAATAGAGTATTTCTATCTTGAAACAGTTTAATCATAATAATCTTACAAGTTATGCAAGGCATTGCCAAATACAATGCTAAATTAACTTCAGCTACCTTAGAAGAATAAACATGCACTGATTAAGTATTGTGTCAATTAATTACAATTTCAATACGATTTAATAATTAATTCATTAGTTATCTAACAATTAATATTTCAAGAATAACTTAGGCATGGTTTTACTTAATTAAGCATCTTACCGAGGCCTATAACAGCACAAGCACAATTTCAATAATTGAAGCAAGCAAAATATAATCAACCCAACACGGATTAAATTCAAGCTAAATTGATTAAAGTAACCATTTCAATAGCATAAATATTCATAAACATGTTTGTCAAAACAAAAATGGAATTTAAAGAGATAGGGAACAAGAAGCAAATCTGGTGTTTCTCCGTGGATTGACTGATTGCTTTGTTCTTCATTTTTCGTTTTCCTCGGCTATCAAGGTGGCTTTTGAATACTTTAATTGCTGCTCAACAATGGATGATGAGGACCTCTTTCCCAAGAGAAGAAATCGGCACTTGAACAAAAGGGGAAATGGAAAGGAAAAGTTGAGAGAAAGTGAGAGAGGAGAAGAGAGAATAAGAGTGTGAGGGATGAGTTGAATGATCAACAAGGGGTGACCTTTATTGCTGATTGTGGCTACTAAAAATAGCGAATTCCATCAGCCAAAGAGACCCCCCTTGGCTGGCCACACACATGGCAAAGTTGAGAGATTCAACTTTGCTAAAAATAGCCTGGGGCAAATCCATAAAGCCACATTTTTTTGAGGGGTTTGAATGAAAGGTTGAAAGTTCTTCAAGGTCTTCTTTGAAAGCTTATTTAGTCAGCTAAAATGCTGATTTTGGGCAGTATATGGATGGTTCTTGGAAGCCTAATTGGTGAATGGTTCGTTTCACTAGATTCGGTTAAACCAATGCGGTTCAACTGGACCTTTTTTTTCCATAATTAATTAATAATAATTTATTTAGCCCAAATTAAATTGGGAATAAATTAAAATTAATTATATTATGAATTAACACACATTTTTGGACCATTTAAGGTTGAAAATAAAATTTCCTCGATGCTTCAAATTGCTTTTCGGTCTTCGAGCATTGTCTGCCGAGCCAATGTTCACCCTTTGTGCAAATCTATCAAAAATAGTCAAAATAATAAAAAATAACTATAGAATTAATTAAAATTCATCATGTTCATATTTTTAACATAATTTAATTATTTTATAATATTTAATTATTTTTCGACAAGAATTATACCGAAATAGCATGATTTTATGTTAAAAAGGGCATGTAAAAACACATAAATTTTTGTGTTTCCACTCTTCAAGGGCCGTACGTAATTAAACCAAAAATTAGTCTATAATCAACCATGTGCAGCCGAAAATTGGGTTGACTTGGTCCCCATTTTTGACGGTCTTACAATTAGAAGAAAACTCTCGGACCTGTCAAAAATAGTAGATAGTTTAGATGACCAAATGAATTAATTTAACCACTTTAATTAATTAATTAATTAAACCCAATTTTATTAATAAAATATTTAAAATGAATTATTAAAGTTGAGAGAAAGTGAGGGAGGAGAAGAGAGAATGAGAGTGTGAGGGATGAGTTGACTGATCAGCAAGGGGTGGCTTTTATAGCTGATTGTGGCTGCTAAAAATAGCAAATTCCATCAGCCAAAAAGACCCCCTTGGCTAGCCACACACATTGCAAAGTTGAGAGATTCAACTTTGCTAAAAATAGCCTGGGGCAAATCCATAAAGCCACATTTTTTAGAGGGGTTTGAATGCAAGGTTGAAAGTTCTTCAAGGGCTTCTTTGCAAGCTTATTTAGTCAGCTAAAATGCTAATTTGGGTCAGCATATGAACGGTTCTGAGCAGCCCAATTGGTGGCTGGTTCGGTTCACTAGATTCGGTTCAACCAATGCGGTTCAACTGGAACCTTTTTTCCATAATTAATTAATAATAATTTATTTAGCCCAAATTAAATTGGGAATAAATTAAAATTAATTATATTATGAATTAACACAAATTTTTGGACCATCTTAGGTTGGAAATAAATTTTCCTCGATGCTTCAAATTGCTTCTCGAATTTATTCTTCGAGCATTGTCTGTGTAACACCCCAAACCCGACCTAGATGTTATGGCTGAATCTGGCGTGTCATATTGAAGTGTCGTTTGCAAATTTGTCTTGTTGGAAAAAAACGTTTCTAAGCTTAATACCTCTTTAGTATTATTTAACAAATATCTAGTTAAAATATTTGCCTTATTATCTGCTACTGTTATAATAGTTGTTTTTAAAACACGGAAGCATTTAAAAACTCCAATCGTTTAAAGTTCGTGACTTTATTATTTTGAAAATTTGTCTTCTCTAAACTAGCAATTTAAAGTAAATAAGCAAAAGCCCAATTAAAAACTTAAACAAACTTAAATGGCCCTTATTACATGAACAAACCCAACACAAACTTTAAATTTAAATAAAAAAACTCTAGGGTAGAGCGTCAGCGGTCGTGTGGCCACCTCCGAGTCTCTCGCGGCTCCAAATCGCCTAATGCTGGGGATTACCTGCATAGCTAGACAGAAGGGTGAGTTTACGAAAACTCAGTGTGTAATCCCTTATAATATAAACAATCAGATATACGATATGCAAAAACAGACTGGGCTTGAGCCCATTAACAGAACTAGGTGGACCTAAGCCCATACAGAATCAGTATCAGATGTAGATATGCAGACAGAAATCCATCCCAATCCAACCAATACACCACCCGTACCAACCAACACACCATGTGAGGATAAAATCGACCTAGCCAACCAACACACTAAGCTTAGCACCTGTAACAGCCCGATTCTGGGCCTAGTCGGAATAGTAGTTTCGGGACCACAAATCCGACGAGAGAAAATATGATTATTATTATATTTTCATAGTCTACAATTTTACAGAAAAATTTCATAAAAATTTTGTTCGAAAATTTCGACGTTTGGGCACTCAATTTAGTCAAAAGGACTAAATTGTAAAAAGTGAAAAAGTTGAGTTCTACATGTTAGAAGTGTCTAATTGTTATGAAATTATAAATTGGGGGTCCTTATATGGTAATTAGACCATTAGTTAATTGATGGAAAAAAATAGACATAACAAATGGGTGAAATAGATTTTTTTTAAATGGGGGCATTTTAGTCATTTAGTAATAAAAAGAATTAAAAAGGGAAAAAGATGACAAAATGTGCTCATCTTCTTCATGGTGAACGAAATCAGCAAGTGGGAAGCTATAGTTAGGGTTTTTAAGCTTCCAAGCTCAATAGTAAGTGATTCCAAGCCCCATTTTTAATGTTCTTTACGTTTTTGGAGTCCCGGTAACTTAATTTAGCTTATTCTATCAATAATTCGTGTTAGGGTTCATATTTGGAAAAATACCCATAGGTGAAATGTGTTTATTTTGCTGTTTTTATGGTGGAATATGAAGCGAGAAATTATGTTAAACAACTTTTGCTAAGCAATTTTAAACGAAAACGGGTAAATTGACATAATCGGTAAAAATAGTTAATGTTCAAAAGTATGTGTTAGAGTGAGAATTTGATGTTGCCATAGAAGGGAAAAATGTTCAGCATGTCATAAAACCTAAGAGTAAGTGATGAAGTTTAATTTCCGAGCTTAGGGACAAAAGTGTAAATATGTAAAAGTTTGGGGGCAAAATTGTAAATTTTCAAAAAGTTGGGTGGAGGATTATTTTAATAAATGTGAACATTAAACGAGTTAAATTTGCTATTATAGATCAAGAGAGACGGGAAGATTATCTCAAACGAGGAAAAGAAAAGATAGTGGAGTGAATTGCAAAATTACGATATTTTGCACCGAGGTAAGTAAACATGTGACTTAATGTATTATTTTGATATTATTTGATTTGTGTTGAGATTTATTTTAATATAAAATAAATGTTTGACAAGATTCCAAAAATGTTGTTAAATTGGGAAAGGTGGTAAGGGGTTGCAAAACACGGTTTTTGGTTGAACACTCGGAATAGGCCGGAGCATATTGCATATAAAGGGGTTGCTGTGCGCTGATTCCCCGATTCATTGGTGGTTGCTAAGTGCTGATTCCACCCTATTTTAAATGTGAAAGGGGGTTGCTAAGTGCTGATTCCCCCGAGGGGTTGCTAAGTGCTGATTCCCCTATTCATTGGTGGTTGCTAAGTGCTGATTCCACCGCATCTGAAATGTGAAGGGGGTTGCTAAGTGCTGATTCCCCCAAGGGGTTGCTGTGTGCTGATTCCCTGATTCATTGGTGGTTGCTAAGTGCGGAATCCACCGATAACGGTTAACATTCCGAGTGTTCAACGAGTAAATTGGGAAGGTGAATATTCATATATGTGGTGGACAAGTTTATGGGAGGAATATTGGGTTTGATACTTAATCAACCCATGTATAAGATGGGAGGAAAATAAAAAATACAAAAAGAGACAATTTGAATGCAAAACTGTTTTAAATGACAGCAGTTGGGAAACTATGAAAAATCACCATAAATGGTGGAAAATGAATTAGAGGTTAAATAATATATGAAATTGAAGCTGAATGAGTAATTTTCATATGAAAGAAATAGAGCAAGCAAAAGAGTTGTATTTTTGGAGATATTTTAATTTTACTAAGACAGGGCTGGATTGATTTCGAAATCCCCTGTTCCAACTTTGGAAAATCACCAAAAATTCTAAAAAATTAATTATGGCTTTAAATCTATATTCCTGGATTCCTTTTTGAGTATATTTGTAATAGAAACAAACGAGAACATTGTTTGAAACTTTTACAGAGAGTTATGTGAATTTTTGTAAGGGGAGGTCAGGACTGTCAGACAGTGAAATAGGGGAATATTTAAAGAATAAACTGTACTAATTTTCTTGACCAAAAATTCTGAAAATTTTATGATAGAAATATATATGGGTACAGTTTCAGGGAAAATTTACCGAATTCAATTTGGATCTCTGTAGCTCCGGATAAAAATAAATTAGTGGTCATGACGCAGAAAACCAGCTTGCTGGAAATTACACAAACAATGAAATTTATTTGTGAATAAATTTATACTATGGTGTAGTTATGTGAGAAATTTATTTATTTTTCATATGTTTACTTACTAGGCTATATGCTTACTCGTTTTTATTTTTCCCTTGATTATAGTGATTTCCATCAACTCGGAATTGGGACGGAGTCAGACAATCATCTACACTATCATCCACGTTTGGGTATTTTGCTACTAGTATTCCGGAAATTATGGCATGTATAGACGACTTATGTAATGGAGCGTCACCATGTAAATATATGTTATGGTTCGATTTAAAATGTAGTGTTTATTAATGGTTAAATTGTATATGTTTATACAACTGAACTTGGTTGGAATATTGATTTGTGTTTGAAAACTTGCAGGAGGTTTAAGCAAAAATAAGCAGAAATGCTGTCCAAATTTTTTTTTAAATTTAGTAATACCTCATACTCTGTTCCGATCGGGAATGCGGGTAAGGGGTGTTACAGCACCGGTTACGGCACTAAGTCTACAGAACAGCTGAACACCGTAGACAGAATGGCTAAAAGCCGTAAGCAGAAAGGTAGTAAGCCTTGAACAGAACGGCCACAAGCCATACACTTCCTTTGTCAATATTAACCCAACCCCATCCAGGATGACATGCCATAGTAACATATGTGAATGCAGGATGTCATGCTCAGTATCAGTCATATAACTTTCATACATACATCAGTCAACCTACCACTAGGAGTGTAACGATCATTTCGTCAGTTAGGTGGTATTTTACCCATCGAGGTATTTCGGTCATTTCACAACCTTTTCGAAGGCCTACAGTTGCCTCGAGCGACACAGATAACCTATATGGTCATAACAGTGCAAATGGGCCTAAGGCCCATATTCAGCCCAAGTGGGCCCACACGCTTGTGTGGCCTATTTAGCCCAAATTCAGTCACAACTATCTGAACTACATAGCCCAATCCAGTATTTGTCACTTAACAAGGATTTTATCCGTGTGGGGCCCACGAGCTCATTGGGCCCACACAACCCCTTTCAGCCCAACGAGGCCCATAACGGCCTAAGAGCACGAGAACGCTCGTGGTGGCCTCAATAGTCTATCGCCCATAATTGTGGGCTCAATTTATCACATGAGCGTTCGCACGCTTATGTGGCCTCAATCACCGTATTTCTGGCTTTTTGGCTTTTGTCGTGCTACAGTTTGATCAGGGTGTATGCACACCTGTTTCGGCTTAGGACAGTAATGATTTACAGTGTAGAGATACATACCCACTTTTTTGGAAAAGCGCAGAAACCCCCAAAATTCAAATACGAGCCTTGCTTGATCGGATGGACCTAGCCTTCTTAGACTACTAACAGAATCGATCACCCACTTAATCGTGCATTTGCCTGTCTATGGATTCTATTAAAAGATTGAAAACATCAAAAGATTTAGGAACCCAACACCAGAATAATCGGCTAACATCTTACAATATTAGCCCAAATGATTACGTTAGATTACGAGATAAGAAAAGGATTGACTACCACTAAGATCCTTGACAAACCCCTTCACTCCTTGCAATGATCTAAAAATTGAAAGTGCCACCACCATCATCGGGGAAGAAAAAGGGATTCGACCACACGTGAACAACCAAAGGAAACATTTATTAAAGAAAGAGAAAGCACTTAGCATCCAACAACACAAGAAAGAATAAGAGCTTACCGAAAGTCTAGGTGACCTCCAAACTGCGATCGACCACAGCAAAAGAAGAACGAGATTGCTATCTAGTTCAAGGCTATGAGTCGAAGGGAAACAGAAAGACAAACAAAGATTCGGCTTAGTATCAAAAGAATATAGAAAAAGAAGAACTATTCGGCCCTAAAAAAATCGAGAAGAAAAAATAACAACATAAGAGTGGAGAGGGGTTGAATTGGGTCGAGAGAAAATAGAAGCAGAGAGATGTTAAGTTCGACCAAAGAAGAATAATAGAAAAAGACTTCAAAAAGAAATAATTAGAAAAAAGGCACTTGATGTCTAATGTTTCCGGCAGAGTGACCAAAAACCAAACGAGAAATAATGTTGAAAGAAAAGAGGACTCGAATGGTAAAAAATGTGCCAAGATAAGAAAACAAAACCCGAAAATACCAGAAGAAGTCGGCACCTACTCACTCTCACATTGTCGAAATGCACCAAATGAGTTCCCCTAGCCGAATTTCTACATAGAAGTTGCACAATTCAGCTACAACACTCCTTTCCTCCAAGTCCCTTAAAAATCTCCTCAAATCTCTCCCCTTATCGCTCCTTGATATCCTCCATGACCCATTCAAACTCTCACCTAACAGAGTTCGAAACCACCTCAAATTATTGCCGCCTCATGCTAGCAAAATAAATATCCTTTTTGGTTGCAATAGGATTCGAACCCAAGCCCCCCTCAATAGCTTAGCATGCCACTTGCCTCCTTGCTACAAGCTTTTTTTGTAACACATTTTATTCTCAATTAAGTAAAAGGTCTAAAGGCCAAAGTCCAGGTTCGTTTTAAAAGAAAAATCAAAACAAATTGCAAGAGCCAAGAGTTGAACCTAGGCTCCCTTGCAACCCTAATGACGCCACAACCACTAGACCACAAGCTTTTTCATGACATTTTTAACACAATAATTTAAAAGGCCTACATCCAAGCATCCAGGGTTTTATCCACTTAAAACCTAAATTTTTGCTAAAGCCCAGGTTTGAACCCAAGACTTTTCCAACTCCTCTCAGGACCCTTAACCACTAAAGCAGAGATACTTTTGGGCACATGTTCCTAACCTTTCCCTTACTCAATGCCCAATACTTCTAGGCCCAAATTCTGGAGCGTTACAATTCTACCCCTTAAAGAAATTTTGTCCTCGAAATTTCCAACTATCAGAACATCTGGTTAGCTCAATCTACGCCACTATGCTCCTGCTGCACACTTTAGTTCCAAATGTAGTATATTATGGTTTAAGTACATACCAGTATTTACATCTGGAGTGCCTTCGACCTCTCGGTGACGTGCTGCGTAGACCAAAGTTGGTTGCCTCGCCTCAGCTTGACCAGCAGCTCTGTCTGGTGCTCCACGGCCAATTTTGTTTCCACCCCTGGCCTGACCACAGCCTCCTGGTGGCTGCTGTCCACCTCTCGCTGGCTAAGCAAAACCCTGCCCTGCAGTCTGCATCTGCCCAGGCCTTTGTGGACAATCTCTCACAAAGTGCTCCACTGATCCGCACTTGAAACATGTCCCAATCTTTTTTTGACAGTCACCTCGATGATAGCTCCCACAACCCGCACAAGGCTGTGATCCAATAACAGTAGCAGGGGCCCTAACTCGAACTGGCCCTTCCATTCGGGCATTTCTCTTAGGCCTCTGATCCGAATTGGAGGGTTCTAAATCCCTCTTATCTCTGCGCCTTTCCTTTTCCCGACTCTAACGCTCGACACACTTTACCTCCTCAATAATCTTAGCTTTCTCTACTAACACGGGAAAGTCTTGCTCCCTCTGTGGAGCTATAAACACTCAGAGGTTGTCCTTAAGGCCGTCTTCAAACCAAACACAGCGCTCGTATTCCATTGCTACTATTCCTCGGCCATACCGACTAAGTCACAAAAATTCTGCCTTATACTCAGCCACAGATCTGTCACCTTGAACCAAATTCAGAAATTCCTTCCTATGAGCATCGACATAGCTGGCGCCCATATACTTTCCCTGAAATATGGACTTAAAGAATTCCCAGGTCAATCGGTCAGACATAGTACTTTCTTTTACCGTAAGCCATCACTGATAGGCTTCATCTGTCAGTAGGGATACAACACCCTTCAACTTTTGTTCTGATGTACAGTCGAGGTCAGCCATAATTCTTTCTATGGCCTCCAACTACTATTCTGCCAGACTCAGGGCCAGCTCAGAAACTCCCCTAAAGATCTCTGCTCCATTTGACCAGAGTCGTTCTGTAACCGACCCACGGCCCATAGTAATAGTATTCGACCCAGTAGTACCCGCAACCCTTTCTAGAATCTTCAATATTACTTGGGACAATGCATCGTCCCCAGCCGCTCGATCAAACGACCTTGTCTTAGCTACCGGTGAAGCCTGTGCTTCCCTTGCCTCAACGTTGGGCATGTGGCCTGACGCTGAATACCCGGCCCTAGCACTACCACGACCTCTACCGCAACCTCTTGTACCCCTTCTAGTGCTCATTTTCTCTTTGCGTATTATATGAATTAGAAATTTTATGAATTTAGCTCATAGTTTCAATAATTAAGCAGATGTTTTATGGAGGTAGTAGTTAAGAGTTGTTTTCACAATCGCAAGCTCACTACAGTTTTAGTTTCCTATAGTTTCTCAGTATAACATCTCACTCTATAACAGTAAACAGAGTCGGAGAACTTGCAGATTTGGTGCCGGAGACTCGGTGTGCCACATTTTTCAGTAAAATACCTCAAAACACTTCACATATTTGAAACCAACCCCTTTTAATACAAAATTTTGAAAACCCATTCCACAGTCGAGTTTTGCAACTCAGCTCTGATATCACTAAATGTAACACCCCAAACTCAGCCTAGACGTTATCGTCGAATCTGGTGCGTCACATTGAAGTGTCGTTTGCAAATTTGTCTTGTTGGAAAAAAAATGTTTCTAAGCTTAAAACCAATTTAGTATTATTTAACAATCATCAAGTTAAAATGTTTGCCTTATTATCTGCTACTGTTATAATAGTTGTTTTTAAAATGCGGAAGCATTTGAAAACTCCAATCGTATAAATGTCGTAACTTTGAAAAAAATTATTATTTTGAAAATTCGTCTTCCTTAAACTAGAAATTTAAAGTAAATAAGAAAAATCCCAATTAAAAACTTAAACAAACTTAAATGGTCCTTATTACATGAACAAACCCAACATAAACTTTAAATTTAAATAAAAAAACTCTAGGGCAAGGCGTCAGCAGTCGTGTGGCCTCCTCCGAGTCTCTTGCGACTCCAAATCGCCTAAGGGTAGGGATTACCTGCACAGTTAGACAGAACGGTGAGTTTGTGAAAACTCAGTGTGTAATACCTTATAATACAAACAATTAGATATACTGTATGTAGAAACAGACTGGGCCTGAGCCCATTAACAGAACTAGGTGGACCTAAGCCCATTACATAACCAGTATCAGATATAGATATGTAGACAAAAATCCAACCCAATCTAACCAATACACCACTTGTACCAACCAACACACCATGTGGGGATAAAATCGACCCACCCAGCCAACACGCTAAGCTTAGCACTGGTTGCGGCACTAAGTCTACAGAATGGCTCGGCACCGTAGACAGAACAGCTAAAAGTCGTAAGCAGAAAGGATGTAAGCCTTGAACAGTATCAGTCATAAAACTTTCCTACATACATCAGTCAACCTACCACTAGGAGTATACGGTCATTTGGTCAGTTAGGGGTAAAACAGTAATTTTAACCCCTAGGGGTATTTTGGTCATTTTACCCTTCGAGGTATTTCGGTCATTTAACAACCTTTCCGAAGGCCTACAATTGCCTCGAGTGACACAGATAACCTATATGGTCATAACGGTGTAAATGTACCCAAGGCCCATATTCGCCCAAGTGAGCCCACACGCTCGTGTGGCCTATTTAGCCCAAATTCAGTCATGACTATGCGAAGTACATAGCCCAGCCAAGTATTTGTCACTTAACGAGGATTTTATCCGTGTGGGGCACATGAGCCCATTGGGCCCACACGACCCCTTTCAGTCCAACAAAGCCTATAACGGCCCAAGAGCACGAAAACGCTCGTAGTGGCCTCAATAGTCTATCGCCCATAAATGCGGGCTCGTTTTACTACAGAGAGTTCACACGCTTATGTGGCCTCAATCACCGTATTTTTAGCTTTTCGACTTTTGCCATGCTACAATCAGATCAGGGTGTATACACACTTGTTTCGGCTTACGACAGTAATGATTTATGGTGTAGAGATACACACCTAATTTTTTGAAAAAGCGTAGAAACCCCCGAAATTCAAACCCGAGCCTTGCTTGATCGGATGCCCCTAGCCTTCTTAGACTACTAACAGGATCGATCACCCACTTAATCGTGTATTTGCCTGTCCATGGATGCTATTAAAAGATTGAAAACATCAAAAGATTTAGGAACCTAACACCAGAATAATCGGCTATCATCTTACAATATTAGCCCAAATGATTACGTTAGATTGCGAGATAAGAAAAGGATTGACTACCACTGCGATCCTTGACAAACCTCTTCACCCCGTGCAATGATCTAAAAACCGAAAGTGCCACCACCATCATCGGGGAAGAAAAAGGGATTCGACCACGTGTGAAAACCAAACGAAACATTTATTAAAGAAAGAGAAAGCGCTTAACACAAGAAAGAATAAGAGCTTACCAAAAGTCTAGGTGACCTCCAAACTACAACCGGCCATAGCGAAAGAAGAACGAGATTGCTATCTAATTCAAGGCTATGAGTCGAAGGGAAACAGATAGAGAAATAATGATTCGACTTAGTATCAAAAGAATATGGAAAAAGAAGAACTATTCGGCCTTAAAGAAACCGAGAAGAAAAAAGAACAACATAAGAGTGGAGAGGGGTTGAATTGGGTCGAGAGAAAATAGAAGTAGTGAGATGTTAAGTTCGACCAAAGAAGAATAAGAGAAAAAGACTTCAAAAAGAAATAATTAGGAAAAAGGCACTTGATGTCTAATGTTTCCGCCAGAGTGACCAAAAGCCAAACGAGAAATAATGTTGAAAGAAAAGAGGATCCGAACGGTCAAAAATGTGCCAAGATAAGAAAACAAAACCCGAAAATACCAGAAGAAGTCGGTACCTACTCACTCTCACATTGCCAAAATGCACCTAATGAGTTCCCCTAGCCAAATTTGCACATAGAAGTTGCACAATTCGGCTACAACAATCCTCTCCTCCAAATCCCTTGAAACTCTCTTCCATAACAACCTCCAAGACCCATTCAAACTCTCACCGAACAGAGTTCAAAACCACCTCAAACTCCTGTCGCCTCATGCTAGCAAAGTAAATATCCTTTTTTGTTTCAATGGGATTCGAACCCAAGCCCCCCTCAATAGCTCAACACGCCACTTGCCTCCTTGCCACAAGCTCTTTTTGTGACACATTTTATCATCAATTAATTAAAAGGTCTAAAGGCCAAAGTCTAGGTTCCTTTTAAAAGAAAAATCAAAATAAATTGCAAGAGCCAAGACTTGAACCCAGGCTCCCTTGCAACCCTAATGACGCCACAACCACTAGACCACAAGCTTCCTTATGACATTTTTAACACAATAATTTAAAAGGCCTACATTCAAGCACCAAGGGTTTTATCCACTTAAAACCTAAATTTTTGCTAAAGCCCAAGTTTGAAAACAGGAGTTTTCCAACTCCTCTTAGGACCCTTAACCACTAAAGCAAACATACTTTTGTGCACAGATTCCTAACCGTTCCCTTGCTCAAGGTCCAATACTTCTAGGCCCAAATTTCGGGGCATTATAGTCTGTCGAGCCAATTTTTGTCCTTCGTGCGAATCTGTCGAAAATAGCCAAAATTAATCAAAATTTACTATAAAATTAATTAAAATTCATCATGTTCATATTTTTAACATAATTTAATTATTCTATAATAATTAATTATTTTTCGACAAGAATTTAACCGAAATAGCATGATTTTAAGTTAAAAAGGGCATGTAAAAACACATAAATTTTTGTGTTTCCACACCCCAAATTTAATTCATTTCTCTTCCCGAGTAATGCACAAATTTGAAAAGAATTTTCTCGGAAACACTTTTTGAAAAACTCCTTCAGAACAACATTCTTCCCAAAATCATGAAATCAATATACTTATGCTCAAAAACAAGAAATTTGATAATTATGCTACTCAAGTATATATATCGTTCAAATTAATTTCAACAATTACTACAATAGCAAAATTAGACTAAATTTTTCTTAATAAAGACATGTTAATCCCTACCAATTTGATTTTAATCCCTTATTCAAAATTAAACTGCAATCATTAAGCTTAATTGATGTCTTCATATGTTGAACAGAGCAATTTCTCTCCACTAATGTAAGTAACATTAGAACTTTGAATCAATAGGTCTTTAACAAGGTTGTAACGTGGCTGGGCTTAGG
The DNA here is from genome assembly GCF_007990345.1 of Gossypium hirsutum. Lineage (NCBI taxonomy): Eukaryota > Viridiplantae > Streptophyta > Magnoliopsida > Malvales > Malvaceae > Gossypium > Gossypium hirsutum. Next base: position 31,772,147 of record NC_053444.1, read on the forward strand.
GGTAGGTAAAAGATAGATAATTTTAGGTTTAAAAAAAACCCTAGACTCAGCTTGTATCAAACCTTTCGAAATAATTACCTTCAATACATCAACTTTTCTTTCCTTTTCACATGCTCTTTAGTGCAATTTCCTTCAAGTACATATGCTTTTTTTCGAGTATTTTACTGCATGTACTACAATTTTTAGAGCATTTCATACTTCTTTACAACTCCCCCAAACTTATTTTCAAAGAATACTCTGAATAGTACTGAGTCTAGTGTTAAGATAATTAAGAAATGTGATGGCTAACTTTGTAAGGGTTCAAATAAAATTAGGCCATAAGGTCTCAAAGTTGGGTTTCAAAGGATAAAAATTTCATCATGGTTGGCTTGAAAGGCTCAAACGGTCCAAACAACAGTTGCCTAATTCATTTTCAATGTTCCATGCTTCTTAGGATTTCGTCTCAAGAAACTACTAAGTCAATTCTAAAGACTTAAACTTTCATGCATGCCTAACTTTCCTAAAGAGCTAAAATTTTATGGTATGATTTGCATGCTTTATTAGAAATACATTTCATGTCATTATTAAGCTAACATAACAATTTATTGAAATAATCAAACTTTCATCATACTTAAATTTAACATACTTAACAAAATTTGAATTTATTGAACAAAAATATATCATATTCATAATTAAAAGAAAAATTTTATTTTGAGTGGAAATAATTTCAATTTTTGGTCCCCCCAACTTAAAATGAACAATGTCCTCATTGTTTAAAGTGAATAGATATTATGCACCAGGTAGGATTCCAAAAAAGAGGAGGTGAGTCAATTGACTGCTTAAGTACCAAGCTCTTCTTAGATCCAATCCTAGACATGTATATACCTATTGCCACACTTTAGACTTTACTACTTGTCCGTATTTACTTTTGATTCCCATCTGTTATTTTATTGTACAGAAATAAAAAATTCCTAATTAATCCTAATTCTAAGCTAAGTTGATAAAAATTAATATATAAATTATAAATAATATAATTATATATTAAAGTTTATCAAATTATTAATAATATTAAAGATATTTATTCTAGATGCTTTTTGAAAATATTCACAAAGAAATGCACCTATTTTTTTATTATTTACGAAAAGAGTGACTAAATTTTAAAAATAATTCAATTAAGTCCCTAGACTTAATGAAAATTTAAAATTGATTTGCAAATTAAAACTTGGATCAAAATTGACCCTTTTATTTGAAACTAAAAATTTATTTTTCCATTTAAGGGATAATTTCTTGGAAAATTATGTCAAAATAAATTCCCAAGAATGATTGGAGGGGTCACAAACGGTCCTACTTAAGTTCCAATCTCCTAGACAGAATTTATTTAAACATACTTTACTCAAAAATATACCCTAAATCATTTATTCAAAAAGAAAAACGAAAAATTAAGTATCCGACAAAATGAACGAGATTTTATCCCGTTTAATTTTATCTCCCCAATAATGTTTCAGGCGCTGAGCATTAACTCAGAAATTACCTCCCTTACCTTGGGGTTCAACAACTCCGTATGGATAGACTTGGTGAATCGTAAATGGACTGAACCAACGTGATTTTAGCTTACCTGGAAAGAACTTCAATCTGGAATTGAACAATAAGACTTGCTGACCTGCTTCAAATTCTCGAACTCGAATTTGGTTGTCATGTCATTTCTTGAGTCTTTCTTTAAGTAATTTGGCATTTTCATATGAGAACATTCGGAACTCTTCTAACTCATTGAGTTGGAACATTCGCTTCTCTTTCGTGAGCTTAGGATCCAAATTAAGCTGTTGAAGAGCCCAGTAAGCTTGGTGCTTTAACTCCAACGGTAGATGGCAGGCTTTCCCAAAGACCAACCTATAGGGTGACATCTCTAACGGTGTCTTGTATGCTGTTCTGTAAGCCCATAAAGCATCATCTAATCTTGTGGACCAATCTTGTCGGTTTGGGTAGACTACCTTCTCAAGTATGCCTTTGATCTCCTTATTTGCCAGTTCAGCTTGCCCATTTGTCTGCAGATGGTAAGCTGTTGCAACCTTGTGTTTCACTCTGTGCTTGTCTAATAACCATTTTAACCTCTTGTTCACAAAGTGGGATCCTTCATCACTGATGGTAGCTCTTGGGGTTCCAAACCTTGTGAACACATGCTTCTGTACAAACTTCATCACAACCTTAGCATGTTTTTCGAATATCCCTCAGCCTTGACCGACTTAGACACATAGTCTACTGCTACTAGTATTTACTTGTGACCGCAAGACGGAGGAAAAGGACCAAGAAAGTCAACACCCCATACATCAAACAACTCTACCTCAATGATGTTTGTTCGAGACATCTCATTTCTGTTGGTGACATTTCCAACCCTTTGACATCAATCACAATTCTTCACGTAAGCATATGCATCCTTAAATAGTGTTCGCCAAAAGAATCCGGCTTGTAATGCTTTGGCCGCTGTACATGTACCTCCGAAGTGTCCCCCACTTGGAGGTGAGTGATAGTGGTATAAAATCTTCTGTATTTTATCTTCTGCCATGCATCTCCTGATCATCTGATCTGCACACTTTTTAAACACATATGGCTCTTCCCAGAAATAGTACTTCACATCATGAAGATCCAATGCGCCTTAGCTGCAAGATTCAGTTTATTGGACCAAGATTTCCAAGATTTGAAATCTTGATTTTCTTGATTCTTGAAATCGCTCAAAATGGCAAAATTGGACCAAGATTTAGTTTCTTGATTTTCTTGAAAACAAGAAAGTGAATCTTGATTTTCTTTTTCCTTTGTATACGCATCTAAGGCCTTGCTAATGAAGTCTTGAACGGTTCCATTTAGTTTCATACGCATTTGCCTAGCCTTTGACCTCGTTATGGGGCCTTGTGGTAATTTGAGTCCATCACATTCTTGAACTTGAGTTGGGCCTGTGTGACTCGTATCAAGATGGGATGAAAAACTTTGTACCTTCACTGGCCCAAGGTAGCTTCAATTTCGAAGTCACTTGCGTCACACATCAATTCGAATGGCAAGTCCCAGTCTGGTATGACAATTATGGGTGCCGTGACTAATCGACTCTTCAAATTGTTGAAGGCTTTTAAGCATTCCTCATCAAACTTGAATATGGAGTCCTTCTCCAATAATTTACATAAGGGTTTAGCAACTTTGGAGAAGTCCTTGATAAATCTTCGATAAAAACCGACGTGGCCCAAAAAGCTCCTAACACCATTTACAGATGTTAGAGGTGGGAGTCTCTCAATAATGTTTACCTTTGCTTTGTCTACCTCAATCCCATGTCCCGTTATCCAATGCCCTAGAACAACTCCTTCTCGTACCATAAAATGACACGTTTCCTAGTTGAGTACGAGATCCGTTTCTTCGCATCGCCTTAGTACCTTCTTTAGATTGGCTAAGCAATCATCGTAAGTATCTCCGAATACTTAAAAGTCGTCCATAAAAACTTCCAAATATTTCTCAACCATGTCAGTAAAAATAGACATTATACATCTTTGAAATGTAGCAGGTGCATTACATAAACCAAATGGCATGCGTTTAAATGCAAATGTACTGTACAGGCAGGTGAATGTCATTTTGTGTTGATCTTCTGGTGCTACTGTAATCTGATTATACCCCGAGTATCCATCAAGAAAATAGTATTAATCTCATCCTGCGAGTTTATCCAGCATCTGGTCCAAGAACGGCAAAGGAAAGTGATCTTTCCTAGTCGTCTTGTTCAGCTTCCGGTAATCGATGCATATTCTCCATCTTGTAACCGTTCTAGTCCGTATCAACTCGTTGTTCTCGTTCTCTACGACTGTGATACGTCTTTTTTTGGCACGCACTGGACCGAGCTTACCCATAAATTGTCTGAGATGGGATAGATGATACCCTCATCTTACCACTTGATGATCTCTCTTTTTACGTCCTTCATGATGGGGCTCAGCTCCGTTGTCCATCGGTCGTCCCTTTTTTGCCATCTTCCAGGATAATCTTGTGCATGCATACAGATGGACTAATACCGCGAATATCGGCTATGGTCCATCCGATGGCCTTCTTGAATTGTTTCAGAACTAAGATAAGTTTCTTTTTTTGCTTAGTGGTCAATTCTCCTGAAACAATCACAGGCAAAGTAGATGCATTACCTAAATAAACGTATTTTAAATGAGAAGGTAATACCTTGAGTTCTAATTTAGGTGGCTCATCGATCGATGCTTTTGGTTGGGAATAGTCCCTATTTTCTAACTCCAAATATTCAAAACGGGATTGCGGATTAAATCCCCTTTGATTAGCTTCTACCAAAGCTAAGTATTCATCCTCCTCTTCATCATTTGGAGGATCCAATGTCAAAAATTCTTTCCAGTGGGTCCTCAACACAGTTGAGTTCCTTCTCCACTATTAAATCCTCTAAATCAGACACTGTAGAGCAATCATCTATTGTGTCAGGAAATCGCATAGACTTAAAGATGTTAGATGTTACCTGATCATCCTGAACACACATAGTGAGCTCGCCCTTCTATACATCAATAAGGGTCCTCCCAGTTGCTAGGAACGGCCTTCCTAGGATGATTGGTACTTCTTTGTCTGCTTCAAAATCTAGAATTACGAAGTCTGCAGGAAAGATAAACTTATGTACACGTACCAAAGCGTCGTCGATTTTTCCTTCTAGATGTGCTAAGGATCGATCTACTAGTTGAAGCATAACTGTAGTTGGTCTAACTTCTCTTATCCCCAACTTCCTAAATATTGACATAGGCATCAAGTTGATACTTGCACCTAAGTTACATAATACCTCACCACAATATGTTGCTCCAATCTTGCACGGTCTGGTAAAACATCCAGGATCCTTCAATTTTGGGGGTAGTTTGTCTTGAAGATATGTACTGCATTCCTTCGTCAGAGCTACCGTCTCAAATTCTCCATATCTTTGTTTCTTAGATAAGATATCTTTCATGAACTTGACGTAGTTCGGCATTTGCTCAAGTGCTTCAACCAATGGGATGTTGATGTGAAGTTACTTGAGTACGTCAAGGAACTTCTTGAATTGAGTCTTCTTCTTTAGTTTCTTAAGTCTTTGAGGGTAGGGTGGTGGTGAATTCATTACTGGGACTGGTTCTGGTTGATTCGTCTTTGGCGGCAATTCTGCATCTAATGACATTGTTAGTTAATCAAAATTAACTGGTCCTGAGGTTACTTTGTTGGGTTTTGCAGATTCTGGTTCTGGTGAAATTGGAATTTCAACACTTGGTTGAACTTCTTCTGAATCTTGAGCGTCAGTTGGCTCCTTTTTAACTTCAACAGTGTTGGGCTCTACTGTCTTTCTGCTCCTCAATGTCAACACTTTACAATGTCCCTTCCCCAGATTTCTCAAATTCTCCATGTCACTAGGTAGAGCACCTTGTGGTCGGTTCCTGAGTTTAGTAGCAAGCTGAACCACTTGATTCTCCAAATTCCTTAGAGTGGCATCATTTTTCGACATGAATTGTAACAGCTCGATTTTAGGCCTAGTCGGAACAGTGATTTCAGGACCACAAATTTGACGAGAAAAATTTTATTTTTATTATATTTTTATGGTCTACAATTTCACAAAATTATTTTGTGAAAATTTCGTTCAAAAATTTCGACGTTTGTGCACTCAATTTAGCCAAAAGGACTAAATTGTAAAAAGTGCAAAAGTTGAGTTCTACATGTTAGAAGTGTCCAATTATTATGAAATTTTAAATTGGAGGTCCTTAAATGGTAATTAGACCATTGGTTAACTTGTTGGACAAAAATGGAAAAGAGATAAGTGAAATAGGAAATTTTTAAGTTGGGGGCATTTTGGTCATTTAGTAATTAAAATAATTAAAAAGGCCAAAATAGCCAAAAATTTGTCCATATTCTCCATGGTGAACGAAATCAGCAAGGGGGAAGCCATATTTAGGGTTTTCAAGCTTCCAAGCTCCATAGTAAGTGATTCCAAGCCCCGTTTTTAATGTTTTTACGTTTTTGGAGTCTCGGTAACTTGATTTAGCTTATTCTAGCAATAATTTAACCTAGGGTTCATATTTGGAAAAATACCCATAGGTGAAATGTGTTTATTTTGATGTTTTATGGTAGAATATGAAGCTTAAAATTATGTTAAATAACTTTTGCTAGCCGATTTTAAGTGAAAACGAGTAAATTGACATAATCGGTAAAAATACGTAATGTTCATAAGTAAGTCTTAGAGTGAGAATTTGATGTTGCCATAGAAGAGAAAAAATTTCAGCATGTCATAAAACATAAGAAAAAGGAATAAAGTTTAATTTCTGAGCCTAGGGGCAAAATCATAATTTTGTAAAACTTTAGGGGCAAAAATGTAATTTTCCAAAATGTTATTTTTGGACTGGATTGAATAATGTGAGTGTTAAATAAGTTAAATGTGTTATTATAAGTCAAGAAAGACAAGGAATTGACTTTGATTAGTGAAAAAGAAAAAAAAGAGAAAAAGTGAGAAATTTCCCGATTGAACATTCAGAATAAAAAGGGATACGAATGAAGTGACATAAATGATCACATGTGTGGCATGGACTGTGTGTAGGCCACTATGTGAAAGTGAAAGTGATGGTCACATGTGTAGTACTATGTACAGGCTACTACGTGTACCAGAATGATAGGTCGCACGTGTAGTACTATGTGCAGGCAACTATGCGTACCAGATAGCTTCGATCACGTGTGTAGTACTATGTGCAGGCTACTACGTGTATCGGACAGTGATGGTCACATGTGTAGTACTATGTGTAGGCTACTATCTGAACCGGTATCATTAATTATAAGGTGGTTGCTATGTGCTGATCCCACCGGATATCATTGATTATAAAGGGTGGTTACTGTGTGCTGAATCCACCGTGTATCTGTTATTATTCCGAAGTGTTCATCGGGAAATTGACTAAGTGAAAGTACATGAGATCATGTAACAATTAAGTGTGATTGAATGATGAATATATGTGTGGAATTGAATTGAATAATGATTGAAAGTGAAAAAGTGAAATTATGAAAAAGTAAAATTAGCAACAAAATAGTTTTGGACAGTAACAATAGTGTGATTTTGAAAAATCACCAAAAATGGTGGAAATTTAATTAGAGAGTGAAGAAGATATGAAATGAAATATTAATGAGTCTATTTTTACATAAATGAAATAAAGCAAGCAAAACAGTTATATATTTTGAGATATTTGAATTTTAGTGAGGTAGGGTTGGATTGATTTCAGAATCCCCTGTTCTAGCTTTGGAAAATAATTAAAAATTTTAAAAAAATAATTACAAGTTATAATTTATATTATTAGAATCCTTAATGAGTCTATTTTCAAATTAAATAAATGGAAATATCATTTGAATTTTTTACAATGAGATAATTCATTTTTAGTGAAGAGAGGTCAGAGATGTTGAGCAGTGAAACAAGGGTGACTTTAAAGAATAAACTGTACTAATTGGCTAAGTCAAAAATTCTTAAAATTTTATGGTGAGAATATGTGTGAGTCTAGTTTTGGGGAAAATTATCAGAACTTAATTTGGAGATCTGTAGCTCTAGATAAAATGAATTTAGTGACTATAACTCGACTAGATAGCTTTCGAATTAAATATAAGTGAATAGTAAAATTATGTATAATGCTATTTAAGCATGTTATATACATAAAAGATGTGGGATGGATAGGAGGAGGACAATAAAGTATATGAATGAATTGTCCATAATTGGTTGAATGTCTGATTATAATCGATAAATGTTGAAATAGTAGTGATGCTTATATTGGTGCATTACTGGTCATGGTAAGCTCATGAGAGAAAATAAAGTTTCATAGCATATTCGTGTGGTATATTTGGCAGGGAATGATGTCATGAGTGGCTCATGAATTAACTCATGTTGGTAAGTTGATGCATAATTATAGTATTCAAATATATACATATTTGTAATATTTTGCTATGTGATTCGGAAAAAGGGGAATAAATAGCATACTAAAATTCAGCCATGGTGCTAGTTTATGTTAAAGGAGTGTTTTATGGCATATCTTAAGTAATGGAATGTTATGAATTTTGAGATTAATTTGCTAGTCAAATAAATGACAAATGAATTGATTGCATATTTGTAATTTTGACATATGCTTGGTATATGAAACGTAATAATATATGCTTGAATAAACTTTAAGTATTCGAATGACATGGATTTGATGGTGATAAGATCCGAACATTGAATTCATGAAGCACAAGTGATGTATTATTGTTGTGTGATAGCTTGGTTCGAGAAATTGGTTAGGCAAATGGTAAGTGAAAGCATTTATGAATATAGAAGAAAATTTGGACTGAATATGAAATTTAGCTCAATTAAATGATTTCATCAATTAAACATTGTGTATACCAGAATGTGTTAGTGAATTACATATTCGTAAATTGACAATTGAAGTTTAGTTAGTGATATATGAAAATAACATGAAAAGCTTTATGATTGTGATTAATATTGATTCTGACTTCAAGTGGATTCTTCAATATTGGATTGATTTAACGGATATATTGAGCATATGAATGGGTATGTATTGGGCCTCGTAAAACCTAATTAGCGACTCGAAGACAATAATTTGAAAGTTTTTAATTTGGATGAAATTTTATAACTCGGTTTAATATGTTTATAAGTGTATTTATTCTGGTAATGCCTCGTACCCTATTCCAGCGTAGAATACGGGTAAGGGGTGTTACAATGTGACATCACCAGATTCGGCCCCAATGTTTAGGCCGGGTTTAGGGTGTTACATGTATGCCTTCAACAGATTCTCTAAGATATTGGATGGTTCCGCTTAGGTTGGTTTCTGAACTTGTTGGGGGAAACTAGGCGACTGAGTTGGTCTAGGTTGGGCATAAGTGTTATTGGTTCCAGCCCCTTGGTTACTCTAGGAAAAATTTGGGTGATTTCGCCACGATGAGTTACAAAAGGTGGATTGCATTCCTTGCCTCCCTCGGTTTTGGTTTTGGTTACCTATGTAATATATGGATTCGGGGTTCGATGGACATTTTTCAAAGAAATTTCCTTCCCCACAATACACACAGGCTATATTCTCAAATTGGTTAGATGGTTGGGCTGCAAAACTGTTAGACCCATTAGTGGTAAGATTATTAAGCATTGAGGATATTGAAGATACCTGAGATGCGAGTGAAGTGAGAGGGTCCACTTCATGTATTCCAGCGACTCGTCTTCCTGACGCTACTCAATTGGTTAGCCATTGATAATTGTTGCTAGCAATCCTCTCAATAATTTTGTAAGCCTCATTATAAGGCTTATAAAGGAGAGCACCATTAGCAGAGGCGTCCACTACCATCCTCGTGTGAGCGTTGAGACCATTATAGAATGTCTCAAGTTGAATGCATTGTGGGATTCCATAATGAGGGCACTTTCAAAATAACTCTTTTTACCTTTCCCATGCCTTATACAGGGACACACCATCCATTTGTTGGAAGGCAATGATCTCATTCCTCAACTTGGAATTCTTGCTCGGCAGGAAATATTTCATAAGGAATCTCTCGACTAACTCTTGCCATGTAGAAATGGAGTTCGGTGGCAATGAGTTCAACCAGGCACGAGCTCTGTCCCTTAGCAAATATGGGAACAACTTCAGTCGTAATGCATCTTCAGGTACTCTGACTAACTTGAAAGAATCGCTCACTTCCATAAATAGTCTTAACTGAAGATGAGGATTTTTAATAGGCATTTCACTGAATTGGCCCACAGTCTGAAGCATCTGGAACATTACTGGCTTCAGCTCGAATTGTTGTGCCTCGATTTCGGGTCTCCTAATACCCAGATTAAAATAGTTAAATACTTGCACGACATATTGTCATAAAGCTCTATCCGTATCATCAGCAATAAGGATAGGATTCTGAGCAAGGTTTGCTCCATTTCCTTGATTCATATTCTATAAGTTTATCTCTTCGGTCCTTCACTAGTTCGCTTGTCTTCTTCACTGTCGAAACATTCGTTCTATTTCAGGGTCCACAGGGAGTAAGTCGATAATCTGGTCAATACTTATAAACACCTAAAATAATCACAAAAAGATTAAGTAAGTAAAGATTTCAACAGGAAAATTCATAATGTTCATATTTTTAACATAATTTAATTATTTTATAATATTTAATTATTTTTTGACAAGAATTTAACCGAAATAGCATGATTTTATGGTAAAAAGGGCATGTAAAAACACATAAATTTTCGTGTTTCCACTCTTTAAGGGCCGTATGTAATTAAACAAAAAATTGGTTTATAATCAGCCATGTGCAACCGAAAATTGGGTTGACTTGGTCCCCATTGTGGACGGTTTTGCAATTAGAAGAAAACTCTCAGACCTGTCAAAAATAACAGATAGTTTAGAGGACCATATAAATTAATTTAACCACTTTAATTAATTAATTAAGCCCAATTTTATTAATGAAATATTTAAAATGAATTATTAAAATATAACCTTATAATTTATTATTTAATTTAATCATGCATGGCCCACTTCATAGATTAAAAATATAATATGCTTAAATTAATATAAAATAAGTCATATTATGCATGAAAAGTATATAATAAAACATAAAATCACATTTTAATAATTTTTATGTCCTAATTTCATATTTTCACATATTTTATTAATTTATTAAACAATTACTTGGTTTTAACAACAATTTTAAGTAAAAAGGTGATGAATTATATAGGAAAAATCCTAAATATTTTTCCATTTACAAGGGATCATTCGGATCTTAAATGGGGAGGCAACCAAGGAGGTTCAAATCAAGCTCAAACCTGAAAAAACCCTCATTATCAACCTCCACCATTACAAAAATATTCATGGGGAATGACCATGCTACATGTGGTCAAAGATTCGACTGACTAGAGGGGCAAATGCAAACTATGAAAATGGATATTTGACAAGTCCAAGCAACATATGGACGACTCAAATCCTGAATGGATAGCCTCTATCACCGAATGAGCCAATTAATGACAATATTTCAATTTTAAAATGGCTAGAGTCTTCCTAGTAACACAGAGAACAACCCTCAGAGATGTGAGAAAGAGCATGTCAAAGTGACCGCTCTGCGGTCGAGCAAAAATTGAAGTCGCCAAGTAAACCCCTCCATGAAGAGGAGGAGGTTCCTGAAGAGGTAGACAAACCCATGGAAGAGGAGGAACCTAAGCACCATAAGCCAATCAAGGAAGTAGTTGAATCGGTTTTTGATTCGATAATAACGATACCAAACACAACGAAGATGCCATTCTCAACGAGACTAGAAGGCAAGAAAAAGTGAGACAAAGTAGATTTTGTAAGTTTTCTAAATTTATTTAAATCCCTCAATGTCAATCTGCCACTCTTAGATCTTATTAATAAGATCCTTAAATATGCCAAGCACCTAAAGAAAATAATGGCACGACATGAGAAAATGAAAAAGGGAAAGCAAATTGACATTGATGCCTCATGTAGTTCACTAATCACTAAAAACTTACCCCCGAAGTTAAAAAATCTGGGTAGCTTCACGATTCCAATAGAGATAGAGAATGTAACAACTTGGAAGTCAGTGGTGTCGAAAAGTGTGGTTTCAAAAACTCGTTTTCATAAAGTGGACTCGTGAATATTTTCTTAAATATTTACAGTTATGTTAGAAGTGAATTGAATTTCGATCGGATAATTTTATAGAATTAGGGCTTAATTAGCGTACAAGGGCTAAATCACGCAAGTGACAAAAGTGTGAATTATTATTAAATTATAAGGTAGAATTTAGCTAAAGGACTTATAGGGTAATTAAACCATTGGTTTAATAGTGGTGAACAACAATATGGCTTTTAATGTTTAAAAATGTTATAAACTAAATTAAGTTAATAATTAAAATAAAGCCATTTGTAATAAAAAATTAAGTTAGTGGGAAAAAAACATTTTATTCATCTTTACATGCAAAACCGGTTTGGGAGAAAAAGATAAGAGAAACATTCGGCCCTATACTTCCAAACTCTTCAATAATTTAATTGGTATGTTTAATTTAGTTATTTTCTAGTAATTTTTATGTTTTCATCATCCCTGTACTTTGAGTTAGCTGAGCCATGTTGTATTTTGTGTTATTGTTAAAAATTTGAGGATGTTACCTTGGTTGAATAACTAAAGCTTTGGGGACCAATTTGATAGATTTTAAGTTTAGAATTGAAAAAAGGACTAAATTGTAAAGCCGAATGATGATTTTGTGCAATAGGGACTTAAGTGCACAAATTTCAAATTTTGTATTAGTAATGTGAAAATAGGAAGTTAAATTAGGCCTAGAGTGAGATCAATATAAAAATTGGGGGTTAAATTTGGAAATTATGATAGTCCCGATTTTAAGGACTAAATTAAATAAAATGCAAGAGTTGCATGAATTTGAATTGAATTTGAATATGGCTGTGTACTGATGATTTTATACGTTTGCTTTAATCAATAGCTAATGTCGACCCAAATTCCTCAAAAAAGAAAGGAAAAGGCAAAGTTTTTGATGAATAGCTCGGAGTTCACGGTTTGTATTTCTATAATTTAAACTAACTTGTAATTTTTTCATTTTGAATTGTTTATACATGGTAAGAATGTAAGGTGAGATTCCTGGTCCATTGGAGATTATTTGAATTGGTTGATAAGTATGGGGATTAAATTGAATACATGTGAAACGTGTATTTTTATAAATATTAAATTGAATACATAATAAGATGTTTGATATTGCTATCCCTGATAAGAATCAAAGTCGATTGATATATTGTTTGGGATTAAAATAAATAATGAATACCTTATTAACTATTCGGACAAAGTCAGATATAGTTTGCATGTCATACGATAGGAAAATTTTAGGGTTACTTTTACCACTAGTCAATGAGGCACTGGGTGCCATTTTACTTTGGGTTAATCGATGGGACACTAGGTGTCAAACATATTGATAGCACTGACCGCAATTATTTGCTTCAAATTTATCTGATGAGGCACTAGGTGCCAAATTAATGTGTTAGTTTGATCCGTGTATCCGTTCGAGTCCCGAGTTGTGCTAATAGGGAAATAAATGATAAAATAAGTTATTTGATTCTTGAAATAACTAATGGATGATAAATGGGATCGAACTAAGAATTGAAATATGATCTTGTGGATTGAGTTAGAAACCAGGTGGAGTTGTGTTCTATGAACTTATGAAATTTGATGTGGAGATGGAAAATTTCTTATGAAATGTATTTTCCATGACTTGGTATTGGTAAAGGTGAGTTAGTTTTAATCAAAGAAGAAGTGAATTGGTATATTTGAATTACTATATTGTATATCAACATCTACTTTACTTTATGCATTTAAATGACTTATTCTATGTTTAATGTTTGGATTATAGAAATGCAATTAAGATATACTCAGTTTATGATTTTGTTTTTTCGTGCACAGGTTAGGTACTTATCAATTTGATCATCGACACAGCATCCAACGGTAATCCCGAACTTAAGTGTTGATGATGTGTTCATTTTGGTCTTAGCATGTACCTAGGCAGTCTTTTGGTTATAATGCTCATTTTGTACCTTGATGGCATTTGGTTACTATGCTTATAAGTGAATGTATATACATATATGGAGATAATAGTCTTGTTTTTGATGTTTGATTAGGTTGTTTGGTTATGTACCTAATGTTTTAATGTTTGAGAAATATTTTACTATGTGGTATGTTTTTAGTTGATGCTTTGATATGGAATAATGGATGATATGTTTAGGTTATACCTTGGAAATGAATTGGTAGTTCTAGTAGCTAAGTTATAGGACTAATGTGAGACCAAATGTGAGATAGTTTGAATGATTGAATTCATGCATGTTTCGTATGGTTGAATGATATATCTTGAATGACTTTGAATTATTGAATTGAAGTGCCCATTTGTGGTATATTGGTTAGACACATAAGATGATAGTATAGATGATATTTTTGGTATGCCTTTGGTTGATATTGTGATGAATTGAATTGCATGTGACTTGGGCATGAAATGAACAATTTAAAGATAGGATTTAACCATTTCTGAACTTAGGTATCGATATTTTTGTATTTGGTATCGATACTTGACCATATGAATAGTTTTTAAAACAAACTAAAAACTAAAATGGTATCGATTTTTATATGAGTCACACGCCAGTGTCTCAGGTCCTGTGGACATAAATTTACCCAAAATAAAGTCATTCTCAACACCAAATCATGTATAATCCTATAGGCCTTTTGTGCACATGAACAAGGCATCAAAATCCTATAAAAACATACACATAATGACCAATTCAAGAGTCCTAAAATCAACTAACCAATATGTCATTCAAGGCACCTCAAATGAAAACATTAAGACTTACCTAAACATGCTTATTTGGCCACATTTCCATCATCAACTACTAGTTCAAATGCCCTTCAAAACATGCCATAACTTTACCATATTCAAACTACCTCAAAACATACAATATAAGCCATTCCAAAACATGCAACATGAAATATCACAATGACACAAACCATCAAGGCATCAAGGGTACCAAACCAAGAAAACTTTTACAGCTTTTACAAGCCAATCCACTAACTAAACATTCATCACAAGGACATACAATTCAACCTATAAATGCCATTATAACCTTGGTCAAAACATTAAAAAACTACCGATATTTATGCTGGATAGTGTGATTGGTCTCCGAAAAACTTCCAAACCGATCGAGCTTCTGATAATCTATAAAACATGACAAAGAAACTACGTAAGCACATAATGCTTAGTAAGTTCATAGAAAATGAAACACAATTTACCCTTTCATCACATAATAATAAGTACAAACATAATGTAACCCAAACCCCAAGCTTGCCACTAGCCTAAACATTATCATCAATACACAATTTAGTGCATTTATACATAATTCTTTTGGATTAACCACATGGTAAGCCATTTTCATAGGAAAATACATTATTTAATCCATACATGCTTTTCATGACCATATACATAATTCCATTTGGAAACTTACCATTTCAATCTCTTTTCATGCCCGTTGAACCAACTAGAATATCATCGGATACTTGGGAAAGCTCACATGAAGTGTGCTTAAACATATAACCGTAACTTTTCCTTTACATCATTGCTTACATGAGCTGTTAAATTGGTCTGCTCACACGATCTGTGGATCGAAATTTAAGCTACAAAATGTTGCTCACATGAGTTGTGGAGTATCCACAAGAAATGCAGGACCTCAACCACCAGTAGGACATACAAGACCAGCACCCAAAACATGAAATCCCTAATGACATGTCATTTGTATCTTACGAATTCCTAAGGATCAATCGGGACTCAATAACTGTCATAGCATTACAAATACATAATAACATACAATTGAATTACATGAATATAGTAATCCGTACAGATGAACTTACCTCGACAACTAGGGAATAGAAATAAAGTCGTACTAATCCGAGACTTTAGCTTTTCCTTGATCTAAACTGTATGTGGTCTATCTTGATATAAATAGACAAATTGAATCCATTTAATAACCCTAGTATTCAATTTAGTCCATAATTCATATTTATGCAAAATTACCATTTTGCCCCTAACATTTTAACTTTTCACAATTCAGTCCTTGAGCTCATAAATTGAAATCTAAGCATTTTAATCCTCCTTTCAAGCTAGCTGATTTCTCTACGGACTTAAACCAACCCATACAAACCATCCTTTCTTGAATTTTCCATGAACTTTTACTATTTTTACAAAGAAGTCCCTAAATGAAATTTTCATCAAAACTTGCTTTGCACAACTTGTTTATTTATCAACAAGGACTCATTATTTATCATTAAACATCAAGAATCATACAATAGCATTCATGGAATAACCTTGAATCTTTGACAGTTTTACAAATTGATCTCGGGCTAGTTAGGTTAAGCTAAAATGACCTCAAAAACATAGAAATCACTGAAAATCGGTTTAAAACACTTACATGCAAACAATCTAAGCTTGGCCGAACAAGCTATAAAAAATGGAGTCTCTCTTCTCAAAATTTGGTCAAACATGAAGCCAAAAGAAAAGATGATATCTTTTCTTTACTGTTGTTTTAACTTTAATTACTTAATTACCAAATTAGCCTTTAAAAACTTTAATAATTTCAACAAAACCATATGCATAAACATCCATTATCAACTCAATTGGTCTATTTACCATCCAAGACCCTTAGATTAAATTTCATAACTATTTGACACCTTTAACTAATAGAACTCTACTTTTGTACTATTTACGATTTAGTCCTTTTCACTTAATTATTCATGAAAACATCAAAATTTCTTAATGAAATCTTAATACGACCTTACTAACATCCCATAGACTTTAAAATAATAATTTACTCGTTGGATTTGTGGTTCTATAACCATTGAAAACAAGCTATTACAACTCCCTCTAAAGGAATTTTCGTCCCCGAAAATCTAACCAGAAAATAAGTTTGGGTATTGCACTTTCATAGCTTTTTCCAGTTCCTAGGTAACCTATTCTATTTCGTGACGTTTCCAGAGAACTTTAACTAAAGTTGCACTTTTATTTCTCAATTCTTTAACTTCCCGAGCTAGAATTCTGATCGGTTCTTCACTGTAAACCTTACATGGTTGTATCTCAACATCAACAGGTGAAATCATGTGTGAAGGATCTGATCGGTACCGTCATAACATCGATACATGAAATAAATTATGAATCTTTTCTAACTTTGATAACAATACTAACTGATAAGCTACTGGTCCAATCCTCTCAATGATCTCGAACGACCCAATAAACCCTGGACTAAGCTTTATTTTTCGACCAAAATGAAGGACTTTCTTCTTAGGAAATACTTTCAAAAATACCTTATCACCAATTTGAAATTCAATATATTTTCTTTTCAAATCAGCATAAGATTTCTATCGATCCGAAGCTGCTGTCAAACTGTCACGTATCACTTTGACATTTTCTTTGGTTTCTCAAATCAAATCAACACTGAATACCTTTTTCTCGCTCAGCTCGGTCAAGTATAACGAGGTTCGACACTTGCGATCATACAAAGCTTCGTACTGTGCCATTTTAATGCTCGCTTGATAACTATTATTCTTAGCAAATTCAACTAATGACAGAAATCTCTCTCAATTGCCTTCTATAACACCCATAACATGTATCCGTCGCCAGATTAGGGTTACAGAGCATTATCGTAAAAATGTATCTTTAAAACATACATCTCATACATCAACATAATCATAGCATAAATCATTCACTACATGCATAACGTCCCTTAAACGAGCCTTCGAGGCCTTAAAAACACTTTAGTAACAATTCGAGACTAAATTGGAATCATTTAGAAAGCTTAGGAAAAAGTTAGAAAATTTGAACTGCAGAGGTCACACAGCTGTGTGACTCACACAACTGAGACACACGCCCGTGTCTCAAGCGGTGTAACAATCGAAATAGGGACACACAGCCGTGTCCCAGCTCGTGTCCATGCCAGTGTAACTTTTGAAGTTGGGTCACACGGCCAAGCCGCACGCCCATGTCTCTGGCCATGTAACTCTCAAAATGGCCTCACACGTCCGTGTGCCAGGCCATGTACTAGGCCATATAACTACCTAAATTGTAAAACTTAAAACCTACAAGAGACACATGGCCGTATGTCACACACGACTGAGTCACATGCCCGTGTCTCAGGCCGTCTGGACATGAAATTAGCCAAAAATTAAGCCATTTCCAATACCAACACATATGGTTATGTAAAAGAATTTTGTGCTGTGACAGCCCTAATGTGACCCTAGTCGGAAAGTGGTTTCGGGACCACAAAACCGAGTCGTAAAAATGATTAATTGTTATATTCTATGCTTATTATGTGTGTACATGCATATGTCGACGTTTCATTCCCTAATTTTGCCAATTGCATGAGAAATTATTAAATAGGGATCAATATGAGACATGGTGAAATATGATAGACTAATTTTAAATGGTTTATTAGTGCATGTCAACACAAGGGTGGACTTGCATGTCAAATTGCCCAATTTTCTTTATAGTGGCCGGCCAAGATGGGTGTTGATGGGCAAATATATATGTTTAATTAGTTATTAAAATAAGAAATGGCATTATGTGAGAAAAAAATAATATTAGTGAAATAAAGGTAAGAGTGTGTTCATCTTTCTTACCTTCTTGCAAAGCCGAAACAAAAGGGGAAAGAGGAAGGAATTTGTCTAGGGCATTCGGCTATCTTGGAGGTTAAATAAGGTAGGAGTTCATGTTATTTCTATTGATTTTTATGAGAATCTAGTAGTAGTCAAGCTCTTATTGTAACCCATATGTTGATTTTTCTTTAGTTTTGGTGACAAATTGTGCATACGGTATTATTGGTTAAATGCTAAAAGGATGGTGTTTTGATATTTTGGATTGAAATATTAGAAAGGGGAAAATATGAGCTACCTAAATAGATATATGTGAATTTAAAAGATGGTATGAACAAATGTGGAGTTTTGCTAGTTTAGGATTATTCGGCCAAGTGTTTATGTGGTGGAAATTAAGTGTTAAATGGAATGAAAATGATATTATATGGGGGTATGTATATTCGGCCATATGAGTAAATATATAGATGATGTTAAATTTGATTATGTATAATGGGCCATATAGAGTACACATTGTGATATTAACTTTAATTCTCTATAATTGATCAAGTGGGTGATATTGGTTTATATGGTTGAATTTGATTTATGAATATGTACCTTGAAATAAAATATATCATCGACTATGTTACTTTGGAAGTAAGAATGCATTCGGCCTTGAGACAATTTATAAGTATTAGTTAAGGTTCTAATGTTTTGAACAAGAATGGTTGTAAGATGAAACGAAAATTATTAAAATATATATGATTAATTAACAAGGGTGGTTGCCGTGTATATAATATTTATGTGTGTTTTATTGAAATATTTATTGGGTTAATTATAGTAATTGGATCTTAGGTGATCAATAGCCGAATGGCTTAAAGTTAGTAAAAAGCATAAGGTGAATAAAAATAAAATGTTGCCGTATGATTCTTTTGATATGAAACTATTAATGTTATGGGATATAAATAACTAGCAAGGTAATTAAACTAGTTAATTTATTTATTTAAGCTCAAGAACCTAAAGGAGAGGCGTCCAACAAGGGGAAATCGAAGGTCATCGAGTAGCCGACTTGGAATTATTTTACCCAACATAAAGTAAGTCACCAAGCATATATTTTGTATTGATCTAAATAGACATAATGTCTTGTAATTATGCCGAATGGAATGATAAATTTATATACATGTATGCATGTGGTCATGAAAGTGTTGAATGAAAAGAAAAGAGGTGAGATGTATTGAGCTGTTGATCTCGGCACTAAGTGTGCGGGTATAAACATTTATGATCATGAGATTGGCACTAAGTGTGCGGGTTTAAATTGTACAGCACTAAGTGTGCGAGTTTGATTATATAGCACTAAGTGTGCGAGTTGATTATATAGCACTGAGTGTGCGGACTTAATATATATTTTTGAATCACTATGGACACTAAGTGTGCGACATTATTGAGTTGATCACGGACAGCGGATCGGGTAAGTACCTTGAGTTTGTGACTAATAGGCGCTATGTTTATATTTGAAGTTGAGCTTGGTAAGTTTGAACCTATGTGACAATTATAATTGAAGTCACGTACATAAGATTTATCGTGGAATAGGTGAAAGGTCGTTTAGTTGTATGATTGTAACGAAAATAAAATGATGTATGAAAATGCCTCAAATATCCTATTGATTAGTATATGGAATGTGAATGCATGACTTGGTATGAGATTGAACCGATAGGTTTAAGGAACTATGGTATGGTTCGGTATGGATGGAGTAACTAGCCTCGTTCCATTTTGTTTCCTCTTGTGATAATGTTATTAATGGATGGTAGTGCATTGCTTATGACTTACTGAGTTATATACTCACTCGGTGTTTCCTTGTCACCTATTTTAGGTTTCTTGGACTCGTCTCTTTTTGCGTAATCGGGCCGTCATCGGAGTCATCACACCGGCTAGCAACTTTTGGTATCTTCTTTTTAGTCGGTCTAGGAGAACATTTCGGCATGTATAGGCTAATATGTTTTGTTGAAATTTGGTATGTAAACTTTTAGCCATGCGAAAATGGCATAAATGTTCGGTTGGATTTGGTTCTATAATGTTAAGTCGTAAGTCTTGGAAATTCGATTTTTATGCCATATGTCATGGTTGATTATTTTTGATGTCAAAATTCATGATATGGCAATAGTGTAGTAGGGAGATGTTTGACAATGATTAGCCCTTGGCATGGCTAGTCATGATCATAATTTGTGATATGTATGATGAATTACTAGTTAGATCAAGGAGAAATCACGAAATAGGCATAGTTGCTTTAGTAACAGATGCTGGCAGCAGCGTTGATGTGAGATCGAAAAATCACTAAAAATAGTAGGAGTGGAATTAATTAATGAATAAATTATGTAATCGAAGCTCGATGAGTCTATTTTCATATAGAAGAAACGAAACGACCATATGAGCTGTATGTTAGGAGATAATTAAACTCTTATGAAACAGGGCCAGAGCGATTTCTGGATTCCCTGTTCCGACTTTGGAAATTCATTATAAATTAACCAGAGATAATTAGAAGTCATGCCATATGTGCATAGATTCCCCTTCGAGTCTAGTTTCTGTAGAAACAAACGACACCAGTAATGAAGCCCTGTACAGGGAGATATCCAAGTCGTAATGCGCAAAGGTCAGTGTAGTCGATCCCTGTAACATGGGAGACTTTGACTAATAAACTGTACTAATTGGCCCAACAAAAAATTCTAGAAAAAATATGTAGATGGGCATATGAGTCTAGTTTCAGGGAAAATTTACGGAACTGGATTTCGAGTTTCAGAACTCAAGATATAATTTTTAAAGCGACTAGTACGCAGATTGGCAGCTTGTCTGGGAAATTTTTTTTAAGTGGTTTGAAGTCTGTTAGCACCTCGTGTTCGACTCCGGCGACGGCCTCAGGTTCGGGGTGTTACATTTGATTGGTATCAGAGCTATGGTTTAGTCGGTTCTAGGACTACCATAGCACGTATGAGTCTAGCTATACATGCCTTAATGTTAATGTTTAAATGTGTGATGACTTCTGACGGTTAAAATTTTTGTTTTGATTAGTAAATGGATCCCGGTGTAGAGAGAACCTTGGCGGATGACGTTGAAAGTGTAGCGACTGCTCCTGCACAAGGGACGCTGCCTGTTGAACCTCAGTCATCTGCGAATAATCAAGGTGAGGGGGCTAAACAAGCCTTCTTTACCATGATGAATGAGTGGGTCGCGCAATATGCCCGAACCAATCCGGCTGTCCAACAATTCCCGAATTTGAATAATCCACCCCAAGAGCCCGTAATGCCATCAGTTACTGATCCTGTGAGGCTGAGTAAGCCACCTGTAGACTTGATTAGGAAGCGCGGGGCTGAGGAGTTCAGGGCCATAGTTACTGATGATGCTGAAAGGGCCGAGTTCTGGCTTGATAACACCATTCGGGTGTTTGATGAACTGTCATGCACGCCCGATGAATGTCTAAAGTGTGCTATATCCTTGTTGCGGGACTCAGCCTACTATTGGTGGAGGACCCTGATTTCCATAGTCCCAAACGAACGAGTTACTTGGGACTTCTTTCAAACGGAATTTCGAAAGAAATATATTAGCCAACGGTTCATTGACCAAAAGCGTAAGGAATTCTTGGAACTCAAGCAAGGCCGTATGACAGTATCTGAATACGAACATGAATTCGTAAGACTCAGTAGGTATGCCCGGGAGTGTGTAGCTGATGAGGTTGCTATGTGCAAAAGATTCGAAGAAGGATTGAATGAAGATTTAAAGCTACTAGTGGGTATTTTGGAGATAAAAGAATTCGTAACACTAGTCGAACGAGCCTGCAAGGCGGAAGAACTTGGAAAGGAGAAGAAGAAGGCTGAATTTGAAGCTAGAGACTATCGTAAAAGATCGACGGGTAAAGCTCCGTTCTCAGCTGTAAAGAAGTTCAGGGAGGACACTAATAAGTCGAGGACGACTGCAGGAATTTCCATCAGAGCATGACCACCGACGGACTCCCGAGCTACTTCGGTAGCTAGTGTGGGCAATAATCGTCAAGAGAAACCTGAATGTCCCCAATGCGGAAGACGACACCTAGGTGAATGTTGGGGTAAGTCTACTAACAGGGCCTGTTACGGATGCGGTTCGAAGGACCACTTCATTAGAGATTGCACGGAGCTTGATGAGAAGAATAAGATTCAAGGTGCAAGACCTAGTGGAGTGACAACTAGAGGTAGACCACCGAGAATTTTAGGAGGTAGGGGTGGTAGTCAGAGAGGGGACTCTGATACGGCTGTTCGAGCCGAGAACCGTACTCCTGCTAGAGCATATGCCATTCGCGCACGAGAGGAGGCATCCTCCCCTGACGTCATCACTGGTACCTTCACTCTCTTTGATACTAATGTGATTGCATTGATTGACCCTGGCTCTACTCATTCATATGTATGTGAAACCTTAGCATCCAGTAAGACTCTACCTGTTGAGTCTACTGAGTTCGTAATTCGAGTGTCAAACCCTTTGGGTCAATACGTACTTGTTGATAAAGTGTGTAAGAGATGCCCTCTAATAATCCGAGAATCCTGTTTTCCGGCCGATTTGATGCTTTTGCCGTTTGACGAATTTGATGTTATTCTTGGTATGGATTGGTTGACCGTACATGATGCAGTGGTGAACTGCAAAAGAAAAACCATCGATTTGAGGTGCGCAAATAACGAGATAATCCGAGTTGAGTCTACGGACTTAAGGGGGTTGCCAGCTGTAATATCAGTAATGTTGGCCCAGAAATATGTAAGAAAAGGGTGCGAAGCATACGTTGCGTATGTACTTGATGACAAAGAATTAGAAGAGAAACCCGAATCTGTACCGGTGGTTTGTGAATACCCGGATGTTTTCCCTGAAGAATTACCGTTGTACCTGGAACTACGCCAATTTCGATAGCTCCGTATCGTATGGCACCAACCGAGTTAAAGGAATTGAAAGCTCAATTGCAAGAGTTGACGGATAGAGGTTTCGCTCGACCAAGTTTCTCACCTTGGGGTGCACCAGTATTGTTCGTGAAAAAGAAGGACGAAACCATGAGGTTGTGCATTGACTATCGTCAACTGAATAAAGTGACGATAAAGAATAAATATCCATTACCGCGTATTGATGATTTGTTTGATCAACTAAAGGGAGCCTCAGTGTTTTCAAAGATAGATTTGAGATCGGGTTATTATCAGTTGCGGATTCGAGATTCGGACGTACCCAAAACTGCTTTCAGAACGAGGTACGGTCACTACGAGTTCTTAGTGATGCCGTTCGGGCTCACTAATGCCCCTGCAGTATTTATGGATTTGATGAATCGGATCTTCAGACAGTATTTGGACCGGTTCGTAGTTGTGTTCATTGAGGACATCTTAGTCTATTCAGGAGATGAGACCGAACATGCTGAGCACCTGAGATTAGTGTTGCAAATTTTGCGGGATAAGAAGTTATATGCTAAGTTCAGTAAGTGTGAGTTCTGGTTAAGAGAGGTTAGCTTCTTGGGTCATGTGGTATCCGCATCGGGTATTCGAGTTGACCCGAGCAAAATTTCAGCCATACTTAACTGGAAGCCTCCAAGAAATATTACCGAAGTTCGGAGCTTCCTGGGGCTCGCCGATTATTACCGACGATTTGTAAAAGGTTTCTCGATGATAGCTGCACCGTTGACGAAACTACTCCAAAAATATGTTGAGTTTGAGTGGACAGAGCACTGTCAGAAGAGTTTCGATCGACTAAAGACCTGTTTAACCGAAGCTCCAGTGCTAGTACAACCGGAGTCCGGCAAAGAGTTTGTCATTTATAGTGATGCATCCTTACTTGGGCTATTGTGTGTTGATGCAAGAAGGTCGAGTTGTGGCTTACGCGTCGAGACAATTAAAGCCGCATGAAAGAAACTATCTGACCCATGATCTTGAATTGGCGGCCATAGTGTTCGCCCTGAAAATATGGTGGCATACTTGTTTGGGGAAAAGTGTCATGTATTTTCGGATCACAAAAGTCTCAAATATTTGATGACTCAAAGAGACTTAAATCTGCGACAAAGACGTTTGCTTGAGTTGTTGAAAGATTATGAGCTTGTCATTGATTTCCACCCGGGAAAGGCTAATGTGGTTGCGGACGCCTTAAGCCGGAAATCACTGTTTTTTTTACGAGCGATGAATGTGCACTTGTCTTTTCTACCCGACAATGTGGTAGTAGCTGAATTAAAGGCCAAACCATTATTGATTCGTCAAATTCGCGAAGCTCAGAAAGTCGACGATGAATTGGTTGCAAAACGGGCTGAATGTATTCCGAATATGGAATCCGAATTTCAAATTGATGATGACGATTGTTTGAGGTTCAGAAGTCGGTTGTGTGTTCCAAGAAATTCAGAACTCATTTCGATGATTCTGAACGAAGCCCATTGTAGCCGAATGTCAATTCACCCGGGGAGTACGAAAATGTACAACGATTTGAAACGTCGGTTTTGGTGGCATGGTATGAAACGAGACATCTCCGACTTTGTTTTGAGATGTTTAATATGTCAACAAGTGAAAGCGGAACATCAAGTGCCTTCAGGATTACTTCAGTCGATCATGATACCCGAGTGGAAATGGGATCAAGTCACAATGGACTTTGTGTCCGGACTGCCATTGTCAGCAAGTAAGAAGGATGCGATTTGGGTTGTTGTTGATAGACTGACTAAGTCGGCTCACTTTATCCCCGTGCGTACGGATTTTTCGCTCGATAAATTGGCAGAATTATATGTCTCCCAAATAGTTCGGTTGCATGGGGTACCTATTTCCATCGTGTCGGATAGAGACCCAAGATTTACCTCGCGATTTTGGAAGAAATTACAAGAAGCATTGGGTACCAAGATGCACTTTAGCACCGCATTCCATCCTCAGACCGATGGCCAATCTGAGCGGATAATTCAAATACTCGAGGATATGTTGAGATGTTGTGTTTTAGAGTTTTGTGGTTCATGGGAAAGATATCTGCCTTTGATCGAATTCGCTTACAACAATAGTTTTCAGTCAAGCATTAAGATGGCACCTTAAGAGGCTTTATACGGTCGTAAATGCCGTACCCCATTATTTTGGACTGAACTTAGTGAAAGTAAGATCCTTGGGGTTGATTTGATTAAGGATGCTGAGTAGAAAGTCCGAGTAATTCGCGAAAGTTTGAAAGCCGCTTCGGATCGTCAAAAGTCGTATGCGGATTTGAAAAGAAAAGACATTGAATATCAGGTCGGAGACAAAGTATTTCTCAAAGTTTCACCCTGGAAGAAGGTGCTTAGATTTGGTCGTAAGGGCAAACTAAGTCCGAGGTTCATCGGTCCGTATGAGGTATCCGAACGAGTTGGACCTGTTACATACCGATTAATTTTACCCCCTGAGCTTGAAAAGATTCACAACGTTTTGTAACACCCCGAACCCGAGACCGTCACCGGGGTCGAATACGAGGTGCTGACAGACTTTTAAAAATTTTTCCAGACACTGCCCAGTCTGAGTACTAGTCGCTTCAAAAATCATATCTTGAGTTTCACAACTCGAAAATCAGTTTTGTGATTTTTCCCTGAAACTAGACTCATGTCCCCACCTATATATTTTTTCTAGAATTTTTGGTCGGGCCAATTAGTACAGTTTATTAGTCAAAGTCTCCCATGTTACAGGGGTCGACTACACTGACCTCTTCCCATTACGACTTGGATATCTCTCTGCACAGAGCTTCAATACTGATGCCGTTTGTTTCTATGAAAACTAGACTCAGAGAGGAAACCATGCATATATGGTATGACCCCTAATTATCTCTGGTGAATTTATAGTGAATTTCCAAAGGCGGAATAGAGAATCCAGAAACTGTTCTGGCCCCGTTCCACAAGAACCCGAATATCTCTTACTGTACTGTTCATATGATTGTTTCGTTACTTCCATATGAAAGTAGGTTCATCAAGGTTCGATTACATAATTTATTCACTATTTAATTCCACTCCTACGAATTTATGTGATTTTTCAATTCTACACCACAGTTGCTGTCAAAATCTGTTTTCAAGGTAAACTTTACCTATTTTGTGGTTACCATGGACCAACTAGGGTTTTGCCATACATAGGTCCACATGTGATCATATTTAGCCATTCCAATGGCTGATCATTAGCCCAACACTTCCATTTCAATCCATAGTCACATCGTGAAACCATATATATACATACATAAACACAAATGGTCTAATGCCATACTCCACTTCTACAAGCCATTTTCGCATGGCTTTACACACATACATCACAAAAGAACTTAAACAACAGGGGGTAGTCCTATACATGCCATATCCAGAGTTCAACTAAAGAGTACCAAAAGAGCTTGATAGTGTAGATGACTTCGACTTCGCTGATCCCGAATCCGATAGCTAACGAACAAAATCTATAAAACAGAGAGCCAAAGCAACCGGGTAAGCATTTTAAGCTTAGTAAGTCTCAAGTAATGAAATCGGCTTTGACTACAGTATTACATTCACATAGCTAACTAAGTCATTTTATTAACACACATTCTCATAATCATACTTACTTCACACTTCATCAACATATATACACAAGGTATCAACCTTTCTAAAAGCCGAAAATTCGTTAGCCGATCGCACGAATACTATTTAAAACGAATCGACTTTTCCAATGCACATGCAACATACCTTATCGTTCGGGTTGGTCGAGCATATTTATTGAATTAGTTACAGCACAAAACGCTCACATTCAAACCCAAGTTTCTTCGGTATTTAACCGAATACAGCCGCAAACACATTTGCCTTCGGGTTTTAACCCGGACATATCAACTTGCATAATTGCCTTCGGGTCTTAGCCCGGATATATCATCTCGCATAATTGCCTTCGGGTCATAGCCCGGACATATTAACTCGCATAATTGCCTTCGGGTCTTAGCCCGGATATATCAACTCGCGTAATTGCCTTCGGGTCTTAGCCCGGATATATTAACTCGCATAATTGCCTTCGGGTCTTAGCCCGGATATATTCCAATGCTCATGCACACATATATCAATAATCATAACACATCCATATCATTTCTTCGTTACTAAGGCTCAAACACAAAACATTTATTAAACCTTTCAAATTTCGGCTCAGTAGCCGCACACAAAGAGCATAATTTCAATTGGCTTTATAACATAGTCTCTAAGCACATTCGACTATCCGTCATAGTATGACTATTCATTTCAATATAATTCAAGTAGGGTCATTACTCGAAGACTTACCTCAAATGTCGTCGAACGACTTCAACGGCTATTCAATTACTTTTTCCTTCCCTTTATCGGATCTAGTTCCCCTTTGCTCTTGAGCTTAAGTTCAACAAAATTTAAAATAGTCATTAATCGACTATTCAAGTATTACTTTCAGAATAATATTATATATATTGATCCGACTTTCACACACATAGATTATAGTAAGCTTTATATTAATCAATAAATAATTCATCGGCAAACTTTCATTAATGTTTACAACAAAATCACATATTCACTACGAGCTGTTTTCCCGAGCAGTAGTTACTAAATTACTTATAACTGGAGCTACTAAACTCCAAATCACTTGCCGTTAATTTTCCCTGAATATAGACTCGTATATCTTCCATCCATAAAATTTTCAGAATTTTAGGCTTGGCCAATCAATACCAGATTTTTCTTAAAGTTTCCCCTATTTCACTGTTTGACTATTCTGACCACTCTTCACTACGAATCCAATTTCTCACTTTACAGAATTCCAAATGTGTTGTATTTAATCTCATTTGAAACTAGACTCATTAAGGAGTCTAAGCATATAAATTTTATCTTATAATCATTTTTGTACAATTTATAATGATTTTCTAAAAACAGAACAGGGAATCCAGCAGTCATTTTGACTCAGCCCCACAATACTTCAAATATCTCTAGATCGGCAACTCTTTTGTTTCTATAGTTTCTTTTGTAAGAAAATAGACCCTTGAAGCTTTAATGACATAATTCACTCAGCTTCTAATTCAGCTCCTACAAATTATGGCGATTTTCGAAAACCACCTTACTACTGCTGTCCCAAGTAGATTATGACCTAATACAACAATCTCATATAGGTTTCTTCTAAGCTAACCATAACCGAACCATTTAGTCAAGCTTAAGGCCGATTCTATTTTGTTCAAATTAAGGTCACACTCCCTTAAAAGAAATTCTAGCCTTCTTAACTTTAATTAGCTACTACCTATTCTTTAAACATTAAATACAATGCACTTAACATTTAAACCTTTATACCGAATTTGCTCACACAATAGTCCTTGACCGAAAGTTCTTAGACTCTAGCTACCCTAATGTCATTCCTTGAAACATATCCGAATATCATGTTCAACACCTCCCATCAACAAGTTAAAATTTCTCAAATTCAATTACTAGTGCTTTTATAAAACATAAACAAAAATACATTAAACATTATCACCCCAAGAATCAATAGCATAACCGAATACATATATTTTTTTCTTTCTCTCTAGACTAGATTCGGCAATCCCATAAGCCATATTAACCTTAACTTTCAAGCTAAAACAATTAACAATTTAACACATCCAACCTAACTATCCATCTAATGTCATCAAAACTTCTACTAAAAATTTTAAGCTCCTAGGCCGAAATTCAACCCTCATAAATAACCTAATTTCAATCCAAAATTCAAGTAGCTTTTAAACCAATCCTCCAAATTATGCATACATTTTCAAGAGCGGCATAAAACATACCTTTTTGTATCAAAACACCTTAGCCGAAATTCAACAAGAGTTTTTCTTCTTTCTTTCTTCTAGTTTCGGCAATGGAGAAGTAAGGATGAAACACTTTGGTTTCTCCTCCCACTTCTCATTATATTATTTCCTTTCATACTATAATTCCTTTAATATCAATTATTAAATCATTTGTTAATACAAAATTATTTTAATTTTTGAATTAGTGGAGCATATTCCTTCCTTGGCCGGCCACCATGTTTATCATGGGCAAATTGACATGCAAAACCACTCCTTTCAATGCATGTACTATTAGACCATTGTAAAATTAACCTCTCACTTTCCAACAAAGTTTCATATAAGTCCATATTAATAAATTCACATAAAGATGATCAAATTAATGCATGAGACTTTCACACATGCATTTACTCACATCATAAACACAGAATATAACTTTTAATTATTTATAAGACTCGGTTTAGCAGTCCCGAAACCACTTCCCGACTAGGGTCAGTTTTGGGCTGTCACAACTCTCCCCCACTTAAGAAATTTTCGTCCCCGAAAATCTTACCGGTGAATAGGTTTGGGTATCGTTCTTTCATCGAGCTCTCAGTTTCCCAAGTAGCTTCCTCGATCCCGTGTTTGAGCCATAACACCTTAACTAACGGAACCCTTCTGTTTCGCAACTCTTTCACTTCACGAGCTAGGATACGAATCGGTTCTTCTTCATAACTCAAGTCAGATTGAATTTCAACTTCCGAGGGATTAATCACATGTGACGGATCGGATCTATAACGTCGTAGCATCGAAACATGAAAAACATTGTGAATCCTTTCAAGTTCAGGGGGTAAAATCAATCTATATGCCACTGAACCAATTCTTTCGGATATTTCATACGGCCCAACGAATCTTGGGCTCAACTTGCCCTTACGGCCAAACCTGAGTATCTTTTTCCAAGGTGAAACCTTAAGGAACACTTTGTCTCCCACTTGATACTCGATGTCTTTTCATTTCAAATCTGCGTACGACTTCTGACGATCCGTGGCTACTTTCAGACTTTCACGGATTACCTTTACTTTCTGTTCAGCATCTCTAATCAAATCAACTCTGAAAATTTTACTTTCACCGAGCTCGGTCCAAAACAATGGTGTACGGCATTTACGACCGTACAAAGCCTCGTAGGGTGCCATCTTAATACTTGACTGAAAACTATTGTTGTAAGCGAATTCAATCAAAGGTAAGTACCGTTCCCATGAACTACTGAACTCGAGGATGCAACATCTCAACATATCCTCAAGTATCTGAATTATCCGCTCGGATTGACCATCTGTTTGTGGATGAAAAGCAGTGCTAAAATGCAGCTTGGTACCCAAAGCTTCTTGCAATTTCTTCCAAAATCGCGAGGTGAATCTCGGATCTCTATCCGACACAATAGAAATCGGTACCCCGTGTAATCTCACAATCTGAGAAACGTACAATTCAGCTAGTTTATCCAATGAAAAATCCGTACGCACGGGGATAAAGTGAGCCGACTTAGTTAGTCTATCGACAACAACCCATATCGCATCCTTCTTACTTGCTGACAAAGGCAGTCCGGACACAAAGTCCATTGTGACTCGATCCCATTTCCACTCGGGTATCATGATCGGCTGGAGTAATCCTGAAGGCACTTGATGTTCCGCTTTCACTTGTTGACATATTAAACATCTCGAAACAAAGTCGGAGATGTCCCGTTTCATACCATGCCACCAAAATTGACGTTTCAAATCGTTGTACATTTTCGTACTCCCCGGGTGAATTGACATTCGGCTACAATGGGCTTCGTTCAGAATCATCGAAATGAGTTCCGAATTCCTTGGAACACACAAACGATTTCTGAACCTCAAACAATCATCGTCATCAATTTGAAACTCTGATCCCTCGTTCGGAAAACACTTAGCCCGTTTTGCAACCAATTCATCATCGACTTTCTGAGCTTCACGAATTTGGTGAGTCAATAATGGTTTAGCTTTTAATTCAGCTACTAACACATTGTCTGGTAGAACAGACAAATGCACGTTAATCGCTCGTAAAGCAAACAATGACTTTCGGCTTAAGGCGTCCGTAACCACGTTAGCCTTTCCCGGGTGGTAATCAATGACAAGCTCGTAATCTTTCAACAACTCAAGCCAACGTCTTTGTCGCAGATTCAAGTCTCGTTGAGTCATCAAATATTTGAGACTTTTGTGGTCCGAAAATACATGGCACTTCTCACCAAACAGATAATGTCGCCATATTTTTAAAGCAAACACGATGGCAGCTAGTTCGAGATCATGGGTCGGATAATTCCTCTCGTGTGGCTTCAATTGTCTTGACGCATAGGCCACGACTCGACCTTCTTGCATCAATACGCAACCCAACCCAAGTAGGGATGCGTCACTATAGATGACAAACTCTTTACCTGATTCGGGTTGCACCAAAATTGGAGCTTCAGTCAAATGAGTTTTCAGTTGGTCGAAACTTTTCTGACATTTCTCCGTCCACTCGAACTTAACATCCTTTTGAAGTAGCTTCGTCATTGATGTGGCTATCATCGAGAAACCTTTCACAAATCGTCGGTAATAACCGGCGAGCCCCAAAAAGCTCCGAACTTCAGTAACATTTCTCGGAGGTTTCCAGTCAAGTATGGCTGAAATTTTGTTCGGGTCAACTCGAATACCCGACGCGGATACCACATGACCCAAGAAGCTAACCTCTCTTAACCAGAACTCACACTTACTGAACTTAGCATATAACTGCTTATCCCGTAAAATTTGCAACACTAGTCTCAGGTGCTCAGCATGTTCGGTCTCATCTCTTGAATAGACCAAGATGTCATCAATGAACACAACTACGAACCGATCCAAATATGGTCTGAAGATCCGATTCATCAAATCCATAAATACTGCCGGGGCATTAGTGAGCCCAAACGGCATCACTAAGAATTCGTAGTGACTGTACCTCGTTCTGAAAGCAGTTTTGGGTACGTCTGAATCTCGAATCCGCAACTGATAATAACCCGATCTCAAATCTATTTTTGAGAACACTGAGGCCCCCTTTAGTCGATCAAACAAATCATCGATACGCGGTAATGGATATTTATTCTTTATCGTCACTTTATTCAGTTGACGATAGTCAATGCACAACCTCATGGTTCCATCCTTCTTTTTTACGAACAATACTGGTGCACCCCAAGGTGAGAAACTTGGCCGAGCGAAACCTCTATCCGTCAATTCTTGCAGCTGAGCTTTCAACTCTTTTAACTCAGTTGGTGCCATACGATACGGAGCTATCGAGATCGGCGTAGTCCCAGGTACAAGCTCAATACCAAACTCTACCTCCCGAACAGGTGGTAAACCCGATAATTCTTCCGAAAAAACATCCGGGTATTCACAAACCACCGGCACAGATTCGGGTTTCTTTTCTAATTCTTTGTCACCAAGTACATACGCAAGGTATGCTTCGCACCCTTTTCTTACATATTTCTGTGCCAACATTGCTGATATTACAGCTGGCATCCCCTCCAAGTCCGCGGACTCAATTCGGACTACTTCGTTATTTGCGCACCTCAAATCAATAGTCTTGCTCTTGCAATTCACAATCGCATCATGCACGGTCAACCAATCCAACCCAAGGATAACATCAAATTCATCAAACGGCAAAAGCATCAAGTCCGCTGGAAAACAGGAACCTCGAATTGCTAGGGGACATTTCTTACACACTTTGTCGACAAGTACATAACGACCCAAGGGATTTGACACCCGAATTACAAACTCAGTAGACTCAATAGGTAAAGTCTTACTGGATGCTAAGGTTTCACATATGTAAGAATGAGTAGAACCGGGGTCAATCAAAGCAATTACATTAGTATCAAAGAGAGTAAAAGTACCGGTAATAACATCAGGCGAAGAAGCATCCTCGCGGGCACGTATAGCATATGCTCTAGCAGGTGCACGAGCCTCGGATCTGGTCGTAGCATCTCTAGATCCTCTCTGACCACCACTAGCATTGCCCATATTTCTAGATGGTCTACCTCGAGCAGTGGTAGCACCCGGTTTCCCACCTGATTTACATTCTGTTCGGACAGCCTCGGGCAATCTTAATGAGTGGTCCACTGATCCGCACTTGTAACAGGAGCGGTCATGGAATCTACAACTCCCCAAATGCCATTTACCGCAATGTCGACATTCCGTTCGGCCTCGACGTTCATTCCCAACACTGGCGACTGAAGTGCCTCGTGTACCCACAGGGGGTCGATCACGATCTCGTCTAAAAAGGCCCGAAGTGCTTTTAGACCGGCCCACTTCATCTCGAAATTTCTTCGATGCCTGTTGAAGAGACTTTCCCGAGAATCTTTTACGAAACTCCCCGGTTCCCACATCAACTTTTTGTTTTTCCTTTCTAAGCTCTTCGGCTTTACAAGCTCGCTCGACAAGTACTACGAACTCTCGTATTTCAAGAATGCCAACGAACATTTTTATATCTTCATTCAGCCCATCTTCGAAGCGTTTACACATGACAGCCTCGGACGAAACACATTCCCAAGCGTATCTACTAAGTCTAACAAATTTTCGCTCGTAATCAGTAACTGACATAGAACCTTGCTTAAGCTCGAGAAATTCCTTCCGTTTTGATCAACAAATCTCTGACTGATATACTTTTTCCGAAACTCAGTTTGGAAAAACTCCCAAGTTACTTGCTCCCGGGGCACAACAGAAGTCAGAGTACTCCACCAATAGTAGGCAGAATCACGTAGCAAGGAGATAGCACACTTTAGGCATTCATCGGGTGTACAAGATAGCTCATCGAGTACCCGGATAGTGTTGTCCAACCAAAATTCAGCTTGCTCGGCATCGTCGCTATCCGTAGCTTTAAATTCAGTAGCCCCATGTTTTCGGATTCGGTCAACTGGGGGCTTATTTGACCTATTTGGTCAGTTACCGGAGGTATTGTAGGTGCGGGGGTGGTGTTGTCGGGAATGGAGGTTGTGGAACAGCCGTATTAGTTCGAATGTATTGGTTGAACCAATCATTCATCACGCTATAGAAAGCTTGTCTAGCTTCATCGTTCGGGTTACTCGCATTAGGTTGAGAGTCCACCGGCGCTGTCCCTTGTGCGGGAGCAGGCGCTACACTCTCAAGATCATCAGCTACCGCTCGGTCGGATCGGGATCCATTACTATAAATAAACACATTTGCAAATGTCAGAAATCACCACACTATCAATTAATCACATAAAATGGCATGTATAGCTAGACCCCAACACATTACGGTAGTCCTAGAATCGACTAAACCGTAGCTCTGATACCAATCAAATGTAACACCCCGAACCCGAGACCGTCACCGGGGTCGAATACGAGGTGCTGACAGACTTTTAAAAATTTTTCCAGACACTGCCCAGTCTGAGTACTAGTCGCTTCAAAAATCATATCTTGAGTTTCACAACTCGAAAATCAGTTTGTGATTTTTCCCTGAAACTAGACTCATGTCCCCACCTATATATTTTTTTCTAGAATTTTGGTCGGGCCAATTAGTACAGTTTATTAGTCAAAGTCTCCCATGTTACAGGGGTCGACTACACTGACCTCTTCCCATTACGACTTGGATATCTCTCTGCACAGAGCTTCAATACTGATGCCGTTTGTTTCTATGAAACTAGACTCAGAGAGGAAACCATGCATATATGGTATGACCCTAATTATCTCTGGTCAATTTATAGTGAATTTCCAAAGGCGGAACAGAGAATCCAGAAACTGTTCTGGCCCGTTCCACAAGAACCCGAATATCTCTTACTGTACTGTTCATATGATTGTTTCGTTACTTCCATATGAAAGTAGGTTCATCAAGGTTCGATTACATAATTTATTCACTATTTAATTCCACTCCTACGAATTTATGTGATTTTCAATTCTACACCACAGTTGCTGTCAAAATCTGTTTTCAAGGTAAACTATACCTATTTTGTGGTTACCATGGACCAACTAGGGTTTTGCCATACATAGGTCCACATGTGATCATATTTAGCCATTCCAATGGCTGATCATTAGCCCAACACTTCCATTTCAATCCATAGTCACATCGTGAAACCATATATAACATACATAAACAAAATGGTCTAATGCCATACTCCACTTCTACAAGCCATTTTCGCATGGCTTTACACACATACATCACAAAAGAACTTAAACAACAGGGGGTAGTCCTATACATGCCATATCCAGAGTTCAACTAAAGAGTACCAAAAGAGCTTGATAGTGTAGATGACTTCGACTTCGCTGATCCCGAATCCGATAGCTAACGAACAAAATCTATAAAACAGAGAGCCAAAGCAACCGGGTAAGCATTTTAAGCTTAGTAAGTCTCAAGTAATGAAATCGGCTTTGACTACAGTATTACATTCACATAGCTAACTAAGTCATTTATTAACACACATTCTCATAATCATACTTACTTCACACTTCATCAACATATATACACAAGGTATCAACCTTTCTAAAAGCCGAAAATTCGTTAGCCGATCGCACGAATACTATTTAAAACGAATCGACTTTTCCAATGCACATGCAACATACCTTATCGTTCGGGTTGGTCGAGCATATTTATTGAATTAGTTACAGCACAAAACGCTCACATTCAAACCAAGTTTCTTCGGTATTTAACCGAATACAGCCGCAAACACATTTGCCTTCGGGTTTTAACCCGGACATATCAACTTGCATAATTGCCTTCGGGTCTTAGCCCGGATATATCATCTCGCATAATTGCCTTCGGGTCATAGCCGGACATATTAACTCGCATAATTGCCTTCGGGTCTTAGCCCGGATATATCAACTCGCGTAATTGCCTTCGGGTCTTAGCCCGGATATATTAACTCGCATAATGCTTCGGTCTTAGCCCGGATATATTCCAATGCTCATGCACACATATATCAATAATCATAACACATCATATCATTTCTTCGTTACTAAGGCTCAAACACAAAACATTATTAAACCTTCAAATTTCGGCTCAGTAGCCGCACACAAAGAGCAAATTCAATTGGCTTTATAACATAGTCTCTAAGCACATTCGACTATCCGTCATAGTATGACTATTCATTTCATATAATTCAGTAGGGTCATTACTCGAAGACTTACCTCAAATGTCGTCGAACGACTTCAACGGCTATTCAATTACTTTTTCCTTCCTTTATCGGATCTAGTTCCCCTTTGCTCTTGAGCTTAAGTTCAACAAAATTTAAAATAGTCATTAATCGACTATTCAAGTATTACTTTCAGAATAAATTATATATATTGATCCGACTTTCACACACATAGATTATAGTAAGCTTTATATTAATCAATAAATAATTCATCGCAAACTTTCATTAATGTTACAACAAAATCACATATTCACTACGAGCTGTTTTCCCGAGCAGTAGTTACTAAATTACTTATAACTGGAGCTACTAAACTCCAAATCACTTGCCGTTAATTTTCCCTGAATATAGACTCGTATATCTCCATCCATAAAATTTTCAGAATTTAGGCTTGGCCAATCAATACCAGATTTTTCTTAAAGTTTCCCTATTTCACTGTTTGCTATTTGACACTCTTCACTACGAACCAATTTCTCACTTTACAGAATTCCAAATGTGTTGTATTTAATCTCATTTGAAACTAGACTCATTAAGGAGTCTAAGCATATAAATTTTATCTTATAATCATTTTTGTACAATTTATAATGATTTTCTAAAAACAGAACAGGGAATCCAGCAGTCATTTTGACTCAGCCCCACAATACTTCAAATATCTCTAGATCGGCAACTCTTTTGTTTCTATAGTTTCTTTTGTAAGAAAATAGACCCTTGAAGCTTTAATGACATAATTCACTCAGCTTCTAATTCAGCTCCTACAAATTATGGCGATTTTCGAAAACCACCTTACTACTGCTGTCCAAGTAGATTATGACCTAATACAACATCTCATATAGTTTCTTCTAAGCTAACCATAACCGAACCATTTAGTCAAGCTTAAGGCCGATTCTATTTTGTTCAAATTAAGGTCACACTCCCTTAAAAGAAATTCTAGCCTTCTAACTTTAATTAGCTACTACTATTCTTAAACATTAAATACAATGCACTTAACATTTAAACCTTTATACCGAATTTGCTCACACAATAGTCCTTGACCGGAAAGTTTTTAGACTCTAGCTACCCTAATGTCATTCCTTGAAACATATCCGAATATTCATGGTTCAACACCTCCCATCAACAAGTTAAAATTTCTCAAATTCAATTACTAGTGCTTTTATAAAAACTAAACAAAAATACATAAACATTATCACCCTCAAAGCATAACGAATACATATA